>NW_026975206.1:0-126873 GCF_030014295.1 Loxodonta africana | reverse complement strand
AAAACAGACTGCCTAGAGAAATCCTAGCAAAGCCCTGTGTTTCCCCACAGGAATGTATGTCAGTTTCAGTTCTTTGCCAGCAACGGAGCTCAGAGGCAACGTCAGATTGTGTTTATCTCAGTGAGAGAAAGAACACTGTGACTTCCCCCGTTCCTCTGACGAAAGCGGTTAGAGGGAGAAAAGCGTCCTTTGCTTTCGCTTTCCCGCAGTGAGCTCGGCAGATCTGCCTTCGCGAAAGGCCGTTTTCCCCCGGAGAACTGCCTCGCGGTAGCCCTGTTCTGGAAGTGGAACCAGTATGCAGTGTTAGCGTTCAGCTATTGTGAAGGCTCGCTTTGGCACAGGGCAAACGAAGCGCCGGGGGAAATCTTAGCAGAGCCCGGCGCCTTTCCACGGTTCAAAGCGTGGAACAGCAGACTCTTTTGCAAAGAACAGAGCGATCAGGCAACAGCAGCCTGCACGTTTCTCAGTGAAAGGGAGAACTTCGTAACTTCATCCAGTCCTCTGAGCAAAGCAGGCAGAGGGAGAGAAACTTTCTTTCCTTCCTCTTTCCTGCAACGAATTCCTCCTTTGCTCTTGCAAACGCAAGGCTTCTTCTGAAAAACTAGGTCGCGGTGCAGGGATCCTTCCAGAGGAGCAACGGCATAGTTTTAGCTGGAAGGGCTTGGCAGAGCAGCCGGGGAGAAAAGGCCTCTTGCGATTCTCTTTTCTTTCTGCCTGAATGCGGTCAATTGGCACTTGCCAAAGCAAGGTTTCCCAGCACAAACTACAAAGCAGCAGCTCCCTCCTGGCAGGGGAAATCCCATGCAGTGTTGCCCTGGCGAGATAGTGTTGCTACAGCGAGGCCCAGGGAAAACAGACTGCCTAGAGAAATCCTAGCAAAGCCCTGTGTTTCCCCACAGGAATGTATGTCAGTTTCAGTTCTTTGTCAGCAACGGAGCTCAGAGGCAACGTCAGATTGTGTGTATCTCAGTGAGAGAAAGAACACTGTGACTTCCCCCGTTCCTCTGACGAAAGCGGTTAGAGGGAGAAAAGCGTCCTTTGCTTTCGCTTTCCCGCAGTGAGCTCGGCAGATCTGCCTTCGCGAAAGGCCGTTTTCCCCCGGAGAACTGCCTCGCGGTAGCCCTGTTCTGGAAGTGGAACGAGTATGCAGTGTTAGCGTTCAGCTATTGTGAAGGCTCTCTTTGGCCCAGGGCAAACGAAGCGCCGGGGGAAATCTTAGCAGAGCCCGGCGCCTTTCCACGGTTCAAAGCCTGGACCTGCAGACTCTTTTGCAAAGAAGAGAGCGCACAGGCAACAGCAGCCTGCACGTTTCTCAGTGAAAGGGAGAACTTGCTAACTTCATCCAGTCCTCTGAGCAAAGCAGGCAGAGGGAGAGAAACTTTCTTTCCTTCCTCTTTCCTGCAACGAATTCCTCCTTTGCTCTTGCAAACGCAAGGCTTCTTCTGAAAAACTACGTCGCGGTGCAGGGATCCTTCCAGAGGAGCAACGGCATAGTTTTAGCTGGAAGGGCTTGGCAGAGCAGCCGGGGAGAAAAGGCCCCTTGCGATTCTCTTTTCTTTCTGCCTGAATGCGGTCAATTGGCACTTGCCAAAGCAAGGTTTCCCAGCACAAACTACAAAGCAGCAGCTCCCTCCTGGCAGAGGAAATCCCATGCAGTGTTGCCCTGGCGAGATAGTGTTGCTACAGCGAGGCCCAGGGAAAACAGACTGCCTAGAGAAATCCTAGCAAAGCCCTGTGTTTCCCCACAGGAATGTATGTCAGTTTCAGTTCTTTGCCAGCAACGGAGCTCAGAGGCAACGTCAGATTGTGTGTATCTCAGTGAGAGAAAGAACACTGTGACTTCCCCCGTTCCTCTGATGAAAGCGGTTAGAGGGAGAAAAGCGTCCTTTGCTTTCGCTTTCCCGCAGTGAGCTCGGCAGATCTGCCTTCGCGAAAGGCCGTTTTCCCCCGGAGAACTGCCTCGCGGTAGCCCTGTTCTGGAAGTGGAACGAGTATGCAGTGTTAGCGTTCAGCTATTGTGAAGGCTCTCTTTGGCCCAGGGCAAACGAAGCACCGGGGGAAATCTTAGCAGAGCCCGGCGCTTTTCCACGGTTCAAAGCGTGGAACTGCAGACTCTTTTGCAAAGAACAGAGCGCCCAGGCAACAGCAGCCTGCACGTTTCTCAGGGAAAGGGAGAACTTGCTAACTTCATCCAGTCCTCTGAGCAAAGTAGGCAGAGGGAGAGAAACTTTCTTTCCTTCCTCTTTCCTGCAACGAATTCCTCCTTTGCTCTTGCAAACGCAAGGCTTCTTCTGAAGAAATACTTCGCGGTGCAGAGATCCTTCCAGAGGAGCAACGGCATAGTTTTAGCTGGAAGGGCTTGGCAGAGCAGCCGGGGAGAAAAGGCCCCTTGCGATTCTCTTTTCTTTCTGCCTGAATGCGGTCAATTGGCACTTGCCAAAGCAAGGTTTCCCAGCACAAACTACAAAGCAGCAGCTCCCTCCTGGCAGGGGAAATCCCATGCAGTGTTTCCCTGGCGAGATAGTGTTGCTACAGCGAGGCCCAGGGAAAACAGACTGCCTAGAGAAATCCTAGCAAAGCCCTGTGTTTCCCCACAGGAATGTATGTCAGTTTCAGTTCTTTGCCAGCAACGGAGCTCAGAGGCAACGTCAGATTGTGTGTATCTCAGTGAGAGAAAGAACACTGTCACTTCCCCTGTTCCTCTGACAAAAGCGGTTAGAGGGAGAAAAGCGTCCTTTGCTTTCGCTTTCCCGCAGTGAGCTCGGCAGATCTGCCTACGCGAAAGGCCGTTTTCCCCCGGAGAACTGCCTCGCGGTAGCCCTGTTCTGGAAGTGGAACGAGTATGCAGTGTTAGCGTTCAGCTATTGTGAAGGCTCTCTTTGGCCCAGGGCAAACGAAGCGCCGGGGGAAATCTTAGCAGAGCCCGGCGCCTTTCCACGGTTCAAAGCGTGGAACAGCAGACTCTTTTGCAAAGAACAGAGCGCCCAGGCAACAGCAGCCTGCACGTTTCTCAGGGAAAGGGAGAACTTCCTAACTTCATCCAGTCCTCTGAGCAAAGCAGGCAGAGGGAGAGAAACTTTCTTTCCTTCCTCTTTCCTGCAACGAATTCCTCCTTTGCTCTTGCAAACGCAAGGCTTCTTCTGAAAAACTAGGTCGCGGTGCAGGGATCCTTCCAGAGGAGCAACGGCATAGTTTTAGCTGGAAGGGCTTGGCAGAGCAGCCGGGGAGAAAAGGCCTCTTGCGATTCTCTTTTCTTTCTGCCTGAATGCGGTCAATTGGCACTTGCCAAAGCAAGGTTTCCCAGCACAAACTACAAAGCAGCAGCTCCCTCCTGGCAGGGGAAATCCCATGCAGTGTTTCCCTGGCGAGATAGTGTTGCTACAGCGAGGCCCAGGGAAAACAGACTGCCTAGAGAAATCCTAGCAAAGCCCTGTGTTTCCCCACAGGAATGTATGTCAGTTTCAGTTCTTTGCCAGCAACGGAGCTCAGAGGCAACGTCAGATTGTGTGTATCTCAGTGAGAGAAAGAACACTGTCACTTCCCCTGTTCCTCTGACAAAAGCGGTTAGAGGGAGAAAAGCGTCCTTTGCTTTCGCTTTCCCGCAGTGAGCTCGGCAGATCTGCCTACGCGAAAGGCCGTTTTCCCCCGGAGAACTGCCTCGCGGTAGCCCTGTTCTGGAAGTGGAACGAGTATGCAGTGTTAGCGTTCAGCTATTGTGAAGGCTCTCTTTGGCCCAGGGCAAACGAAGCGCCGGGGGAAATCTTAGCAGAGCCCGGCGCCTTTCCACGGTTCAAAGCGTGGAACAGCAGACTCTTTTGCAAAGAACAGAGCGCCCAGGCAACAGCAGCCTGCACGTTTCTCAGGGAAAGGGAGAACTTCCTAACTTCATCCAGTCCTCTGAGCAAAGCAGGCAGAGGGAGAGAAACTTTCTTTCCTTCCTCTTTCCTGCAACGAATTCCTCCTTTGCTCTTGCAAACGCAAGGCTTCTTCTGAAAAACTACGTCGCGGTGCAGGGATCCTTCCAGAGGAGCAACGGCATAGTTTTAGCTGGAAGGGCTTGGCAGAGCAGCCGGGGAGAAAAGGCCCCTTGCGATTCTCTTTTCTTTCTGCCTGAATGCGGTCAATTGGCACGTGCCAAAGCAAGGTTTCCCAGCACAAACTACAAAGCAGCAGCTCCCTCCTGGCAGAGGAAATCCCATGCAGTGTTGCCCTGGCGAGATAGTGTTGCTACAGCGAGGCCCAGGGAAAACAGACTGCCTAGAGAAATCCTAGCAAAGCCCTGTGTTTCCCCACAGGAATGTATGTCAGTTTCAGTTCTTTGCCAGCAACGGAGCTCAGAGGCAACGTCAGATTGTGTGTATCTCAGTGAGAGAAAGAACACTGTGACTTCCCCTGTTCCTCTGACGAAAGCGCTTAGAGGGAGAAAAGCGTCCTTTGCTTTCGCTTTCCCGCAGTGAGCTCGGCAGATCTGCCTTCGCGAAAGGCCGTTTTCCCCCGGAGAACTGCCTCGCGGTAGCCCTGTTCTGGAAGTGGAACGAGTATGCAGTGTTAGCGTTCAGCTATTGTGAAGGCTCTCTTTGGCCCAGGGCAAACGAAGCACCGGGGGAAATCTTAGCAGAGCCCGGCGCCTTTCCACGGTTCAAAGCGTGGAACAGCAGACTCTTTTGCAAAGAACAGAGCGCCCAGGCAACAGCAGCCTGCACGTTTCTCAGGGAAAGGGAGAACTTGCTAACTTCATCCAGTCCTCTGAGCAAAGTAGGCAGAGGGAGAGAAACTTTCTTTCCTTCCTCTTTCCTGCAACGAATTCCTCCTTTGCTCTTGCAAACGCAAGGCTTCTTCTGAAAAACTACTTCGCGGTGCAGAGATCCTTCCAGAGGAGCAACGGCATAGTTTTAGCTGGAAGGGCTTGGCAGAGCAGCCGGGGAGAAAAGGCCTCTTGCGATTCTCTTTTCTTTCTGCCTGAATGCGGTCAATTGGCACTTGCCAAAGCAAGGTTTCCCAGCACAAACTACAAAGCAGCAGCTCCCTCCTGGCAGGGGAAATCCCATGCAGTGTTTCCCTGGCGAGATAGTGTTGCTACAGCGAGGCCCAGGGAAAACAGACTGCCTAGAGAAATCCTAGCAAAGCCCTGTGTTTCCCCACAGGAATGTATGTCAGTTTCAGTTCTTTGCCAGCAACGGAGCTCAGAGGCAACGTCAGATTGTGTGTATCTCAGTGAGAGAAAGAACACTGTGACTTCCCCCGTTCCTCTGACGAAAGCGGTTAGAGGGAGAAAAGCGTCCTTTGCTTTCGCTTTCCCGCAGTGAGCTCGGCAGATCTGCCTTCGCGAAAGGCCGTTTTCCCCCGGAGAACTGCCTCGCGGTAGCCCTGTTCTGGAAGTGGAACGAGTATGCAGTGTTAGCGTTCAGCTATTGTGAAGGCTCTCTTTGGCCCAGGGCAAACGAAGCGCCGGGGGAAATCTTAGCAGAGCCCGGCGCCTTTCCACGGTTCAAAGCGTGGAACAGCAGACTCTTTTGCAAAGAACAGAGCGCCCAGGCAACAGCATCCCGCACGTTTCTCAGGGAAAGGGAGAACTTCCTAACTTCATCCAGTCCTCTGAGCAAAGCAGGCAGAGGGAGAGAAACTTTCTTTCCTTCCTCTTTCCTGCAACGAATTCCTCCTTTGCTCTTGCAAACGCAAGGCTTCTTCTGAAAAACTACGTCGCGGTGCAGGGATCCTTCCAGAGGAGCAACGGCATAGTTTTAGCTGGAAGGGCTTGGCAGAGCAGCCGGGGAGAAAAGGCCTCTTGCGATTCTCTTTTCTTTCTGCCTGAATGCGGTCAATTGGCACTTGCCAAAGCAAGGTTTCCCAGCACAAACTACAAAGCAGCAGCTCCCTCCTGGCAGGGGAAATCCCATGCAGTGTTTCCCTGGCGAGATAGTGTTGCTACAGCGAGGCCCAGGGAAAACAGACTGCCTAGAGAAATCCTAGCAAAGCCCTGTGTTTCCCCACAGGAATGTATGTCAGTTTCAGTTCTTTGCCAGCAACGGAGCTCAGAGGCAACGTCAGATTGTGTGTATCTCAGTGAGAGAAAGAACACTGTGACTTCCCCCGTTCCTCTGACGAAAGCGGTTAGAGGGAGAAAAGCGTCCTTTGCTTTCGCTTTCCCGCAGTGAGCTCGGCAGATCTGCCTTCGCGAAAGGCCGTTTTCCCCCGGAGAACTGCCTCGCGGTAGCCCTGTTCTGGAAGTGGAACGAGTATGCAGTGTTAGCGTTCAGCTATTGTGAAGGCTCTCTTTGGCCCAGGGCAAACGAAGCGCCGGGGGAAATCTTAGCAGAGCCCGGCGCCTTTCCACGGTTCAAAGCCTGGAACTGCAGACTCTTTTGCAAAGAAGAGAGCGCCCAGGCAACAGCAGCCTGCACGTTTCTCAGTGAAAGGGAGAACTTCCTAACTTCATCCAGTCCTCTGAGCAAAGCAGGCAGAGGGAGAGAAACTTTCTTTCCTTCCTCTTTCCTTCAACGAATTCCTCCTTTGCTCTTGCAAACGCAAGGCTTCTTCTGAAAAACTAGGTCGCGGTGCAGGGATCCTTCCAGAGGAGCAACGGCATAGTTTTAGCTGGAAGGGCTTGGCAGAGCAGCCGGGGAGAAAAGGCCCCTTGCGATTCTCTTTTCTTTCTGCCTGAATGCGGTCAATTGGCACTTGCCAAAGCAAGGTTTCCCAGCACAAACTACAAAGCAGCAGCTCCCTCCTGGCAGGGGAAATCCCATGCAGTGTTTCCCTGGCGAGATAGTGTTGCTACAGCGAGGCCCAGGGAAAACAGACTGCCTAGAGAAATCCTAGCAAAGCCCTGTGTTTCCCCACAGGAATGTATGTCAGTTTCAGTTCTTTGCCAGCAACGGAGCTCAGAGGCAACGTCAGATTGTGTGTATCTCAGTGAGAGAAAGAACACTGTGACTTCCCCCGTTCCTCTGACGAAAGCGGTTAGAGGGAGAAAAGCGTCCTTTGCTTTCGCTTTCCCGCAGTGAGCTCGGCAGATCTGCCTTCGCGAAAGGCCGTTTTCCCCCGGAGAACTGCCTCGCGGTAGCCCTGTTCTGGAAGTGGAACGAGTATGCAGTGTTAGCGTTCAGCTATTGTGAAGGCTCTCTTTGGCCCAGGGCAAACGAAGCGCCGGGGGAAATCTTAGCAGAGCCCGGCGCCTTTCCACGGTTCAAAGCGTGGAACAGCAGACTCTTTTGCAAAGAACAGAGCGCCCAGGCAACAGCATCCCGCACGTTTCTCAGGGAAAGGGAGAACTTCCTAACTTCATCCAGTCCTCTGAGCAAAGCAGGCAGAGGGAGAGAAACTTTCTTTCCTTCCTCTTTCCTGCAACGAATTCCTCCTTTGCTCTTGCAAACGCAAGGCTTCTTCTGAAAAACTACGTCGCGGTGCAGGGATCCTTCCAGAGGAGCAACGGCATAGTTTTAGCTGGAAGGGCTTGGCAGAGCAGCCGGGGAGAAAAGGCCTCTTGCGATTCTCTTTTCTTTCTGCCTGAATGCGGTCAATTGGCACTTGCCAAAGCAAGGTTTCCCAGCACAAACTACAAAGCAGCAGCTCCCTCCTGGCAGGGGAAATCCCATGCAGTGTTTCCCTGGCGAGATAGTGTTGCTACAGCGAGGCCCAGGGAAAACAGACTGCCTAGAGAAATCCTAGCAAAGCCCTGTGTTTCCCCACAGGAATGTATGTCAGTTTCAGTTCTTTGCCAGCAACGGAGCTCAGAGGCAACGTCAGATTGTGTGTATCTCAGTGAGAGAAAGAACACTGTGACTTCCCCCGTTCCTCTGACGAAAGCGGTTAGAGGGAGAAAAGCGTCCTTTGCTTTCGCTTTCCCGCAGTGAGCTCGGCAGATCTGCCTTCGCGAAAGGCCGTTTTCCCCCGGAGAACTGCCTCGCGGTAGCCCTGTTCTGGAAGTGGAACGAGTATGCAGTGTTAGCGTTCAGCTATTGTGAAGGCTCTCTTTGGCCCAGGGCAAACGAAGCGCCGGGGGAAATCTTAGCAGAGCCCGGCGCCTTTCCACGGTTCAAAGCCTGGAACTGCAGACTCTTTTGCAAAGAAGAGAGCGCCCAGGCAACAGCAGCCTGCACGTTTCTCAGTGAAAGGGAGAACTTCCTAACTTCATCCAGTCCTCTGAGCAAAGCAGGCAGAGGGAGAGAAACTTTCTTTCCTTCCTCTTTCCTGCAACGAATTCCTCCTTTGCTCTTGCAAACGCAAGGCTTCTTCTGAAAAACTAGGTCGCGGTGCAGGGATCCTTCCAGAGGAGCAACGGCATAGTTTTAGCTGGAAGGGCTTGGCAGAGCAGCCGGGGAGAAAAGGCCCCTTGCGATTCTCTTTTCTTTCTGCCTGAATGCGGTCAATTGGCACTTGCCAAAGCAAGGTTTCCCAGCACAAACTACAAAGCAGCAGCTCCCTCCTGGCAGGGGAAATCCCATGCAGTGTTTCCCTGGCGAGATAGTGTTGCTACAGCGAGGCCCAGGGAAAACAGACTGCCTAGAGAAATCCTAGCAAAGCCCTGTGTTTCCCCACAGGAATGTATGTCAGTTTCAGTTCTTTGCCAGCAACGGAGCTCAGAGGCAACGTCAGATTGTGTGTATCTCAGTGAGAGAAAGAACACTGTGACTTCCTCCGTTCCTCTGACGAAAGCGGTTAGAGGGAGAAAAGCGTCCTTTGCTTTCGCTTTCCCGCAGTGAGCTCGGCAGATCTGCCTTCGCGAAAGGCCGTTTTCCCCCGGAGAACTGCCTCGCGGTAGCCCTGTTCTGGAAGTGGAACGAGTATGCAGTGTTAGCGTTCAGCTATTGTGAAGGCTCTCTTTGGCCCAGGGCAAACGAAGCGCCGGGGGAAATCTTAGCAGAGCCCAGCGCCTTTCCACGGTTCAAAGCGTGGAACTGCAGACTCTTTTGCAAAGAACAGAGCGCCCAGGCAACAGCAGCCTGCACGTTTCTCAGGGAAAGGGAGAACTTCCTAACTTCATCCAGTCCTCTGAGCAAAGTAGGCAGAGGGAGAGAAACTTTCTTTCCTTCCTCTTTCCTGCAACGAATTCCTCCTTTGCTCTTGCAAACGCAAGGCTTCTTCTGAAGAAATACTTCGCGGTGCAGAGATCCTTCCAGAGGAGCAACGGCATAGTTTTAGCTGGAAGGGCTTGGCAGAGCAGCCGGGGAGAAAAGGCCTCTTGCGATTCTCTTTTCTTTCTGCCTGAATGCGGTCAATTGGCACTTGCCAAAGCAAGGTTTCCCAGCACAAACTACAAAGCAGCAGCTCCCTCCTGGCAGGGGAAATCCCATGCAGTGTTTCCCTGGCGAGATAGTGTTGCTACAGCGAGGCCCAGGGAAAAGAGACTGCCTGGAGAAATCCTAGCAAAGCCCTGTGTTTCCCCACAGGAATGTATGTCAGTTTCAGTTCTTTGCCAGCAACGGAGCTCAGAGGCAACGTCAGATTGTGTGTATCTCAGTGAGAGAAAGAACACTGTCACTTCCCCTGTTCCTCTGACAAAAGCGGTTAGAGGGAGAAAAGCGTCCTTTGCTTTCGCTTTCCCGCAGTGAGCTCGGCAGATCTGCCTACGCGAAAGGCCGTTTTCCCCCGGAGAACTGCCTCGCGGTAGCCCTGTTCTGGAAGTGGAACGAGTATGCAGTGTTAGCGTTCAGCTATTGTGAAGGCTCTCTTTGGCCCAGGGCAAACGAAGCGCCGGGGGAAATCTTAGCAGAGCCCGGCGCCTTTCCACGGTTCAAAGCGTGGAACAGCAGACTCTTTTGCAAAGAACAGAGCGCCCAGGCAACAGCAGCCTGCACGTTTCTCAGGGAAAGGGAGAACTTCCTAACTTCATCCAGTCCTCTGAGCAAAGCAGGCAGAGGGAGAGAAACTTTCTTTCCTTCCTCTTTCCTGCAACGAATTCCTCCTTTGCTCTTGCAAACGCAAGGCTTCTTCTGAAAAACTACGTCGCGGTGCAGGGATCCTTCCAGAGGAGCAACGGCATAGTTTTAGCTGGAAGGGCTTGGCAGAGCAGCCGGGGAGAAAAGGCCCCTTGCGATTCTCTTTTCTTTCTGCCTGAATGCGGTCAATTGGCACTTGCCAAAGCAAGGTTTCCCAGCACAAACTACAAAGCAGCAGCTCCCTCCTGGCAGAGGAAATCCCATGCAGTGTTGCCCTGGCGAGATAGTGTTGCTACAGCGAGGCCCAGGGAAAACAGACTGCCTAGAGAAATCCTAGCAAAGCCCTGTGTTTCCCCACAGGAATGTATGTCAGTTTCAGTTCTTTGCCAGCAACGGAGCTCAGAGGCAACGTCAGATTGTGTGTATCTCAGTGAGAGAAAGAACACTGTGACTTCCCCCGTTCCTCTGACGAAAGCGGTTAGAGGGAGAAAAGCGTCCTTTGCTTTCGCTTTCCCGCAGTGAGCTCGGCAGATCTGCCTTCGCGAAAGGCCGTTTTCCCCCGGAGAACTGCCTCGCGGTAGCCCTGTTCTGGAAGTGGAACGAGTATGCAGTGTTAGCGTTCAGCTATTGTGAAGGCTCTCTTTGGCCCAGGGCAAACGAAGCACCGGGGGAAATCTTAGCAGAGCCCGGCGCCTTTCCACGGTTCAAAGCGTGGAACAGCAGACTCTTTTGCAAAGAACAGAGCGCCCAGGCAACAGCAGCCTGCACGTTTCTCAGGGAAAGGGAGAACTTGCTAACTTCATCCAGTCCTCTGAGCAAAGTAGGCAGAGGGAGAGAAACTTTCTTTCCTTCCTCTTTCCTGCAACGAATTCCTCCTTTGCTCTTGCAAACGCAAGGCTTCTTCTGAAAAACTACTTCGCGGTGCAGAGATCCTTCCAGAGGAGCAACGGCATAGTTTTAGCTGGAAGGGCTTGGCAGAGCAGCCGGGGAGAAAAGGCCCCTTGCGATTCTCTTTTCTTTCTGCCTGAATGCGGCCAATTGGCACTTGCCAAAGCAAGGTTTCCCAGCACAAACTACAAAGCAGCAGCTCCCTCCTGGCAGAGGAAATCCCATGCAGTGTTGCCCTGGCGAGATAGTGTTGCTACAGCGAGGCCCAGGGAAAACAGACTGCCTAGAGAAATCCTAGCAAAGCCCTGTGTTTCCCCACAGGAATGTATGTCAGTTTCAGTTCTTTGCCAGCAACGGAGCTCAGAGGCAACGTCAGATTGTGTGTATCTCAGTGAGAGAAAGAACACTGTGCGTTCCCCCGTTCCTCTGACGAAAGCGGTTAGAGGGAGAAAAGCGTCCTTTGCTTTCGCTTTCCCGCAGTGAGCTCGGCAGATCTGTCTTCGCCAAGGCCCTTTTTCCCCCGGAGAACTGCCTCGCGGTAGCCCTGTTCTGGAAGTGGAACCAGTATGCAGTGTTAGCGTTCAGCTATTGTGAAGGCTCGCTTTGGCACAGGGCAAACGAAGCGCCGGGGGAAATCTTAGCAGAGCCCGGCGCCTTTCCACGGTTCAAAGCGTGGAACAGCAGACTCTTTTGCAAAGAACAGAGCGCCCAGGCAACAGCAGCCTGCACGTTTCTCAGTGAAAGGGAGAACTTCGTAACTTCATCCAGTCCTCTGAGCAAAGCAGGCAGAGGGAGAGAAACTTTCTTTCCTTCCTCTTTCCTGCAACGAATTCCTCCTTTGCTCTTGCAAACGCAAGGCTTCTTCTGAAAAACTAGGTCGCGGTGCAGGGATCCTTCCAGAGGAGCAACGGCATAGTTTTAGCTGGAAGGGCTTGGCAGAGCAGCCGGGGAGAAAAGGCCTCTTGCGATTCTCTTTTCTTTCTGCCTGAATGCGGTCAATTGGCACTTGCCAAAGCAAGGTTTCCCAGCACAAACTACAAAGCAGCAGCTCCCTCCTGGCAGGGGAAATCCCATGCAGTGTTGCCCTGGCGAGATAGTGTTGCTACAGCGAGGCCCAGGGAAAACAGACTGCCTAGAGAAATCCTAGCAAAGCCCTGTGTTTCCCCACAGGAATGTATGTCAGTTTCAGTTCTTTGTCAGCAACGGAGCTCAGAGGCAACGTCAGATTGTGTGTATCTCAGTGAGAGAAAGAACACTGTGACTTCCCCCGTTCCTCTGACGAAAGCGGTTAGAGGGAGAAAAGCGTCCTTTGCTTTCGCTTTCCCGCAGTGAGCTCGGCAGATCTGCCTTCGCGAAAGGCCGTTTTCCCCCGGAGAACTGCCTCGCGGTAGCCCTGTTCTGGAAGTGGAACGAGTATGCAGTGTTAGCGTTCAGCTATTGTGAAGGCTCTCTTTGGCCCAGGGCAAACGAAGCGCCGGGGGAAATCTTAGCAGAGCCCGGCGCCTTTCCACGGTTCAAAGCCTGGAACTGCAGACTCTTTTGCAAAGAAGAGAGCGCACAGGCAACAGCAGCCTGCACGTTTCTCAGTGAAAGGGAGAACTTGCTAACTTCATCCAGTCCTCTGAGCAAAGCAGGCAGAGGGAGAGAAACTTTCTTTCCTTCCTCTTTCCTGCAACGAATTCCTCCTTTGCTCTTGCAAACGCAAGGCTTCTTCTGAAAAACTACGTCGCGGTGCAGGGATCCTTCCAGAGGAGCAACGGCATAGTTTTAGCTGGAAGGGCTTGGCAGAGCAGCCGGGGAGAAAAGGCCTCTTGCGATTCTCTTTTCTTTCTGCCTGAATGCGGTCAATTGGCACTTGCCAAAGCAAGGTTTCCCAGCACAAACTACAAATAGCAGCTCCCTCCTGGCAGAGGAAATCCCATGCAGTGTTGCCCTGGCGAGATAGTGTTGCTACAGCGAGGCCCAGGGAAAACAGACTGCCTAGAGAAATCCTAGCAAAGCCCTGTGTTTCCCCACAGGAATGTATGTCAGTTTCAGTTCTTTGCCAGCAACGGAGCTCAGAGGCAACGTCAGATTGTGTGTATCTCAGTGAGAGAAAGAACACTGTGACTTCCCCCGTTCCTCTGATGAAAGCGGTTAGAGGGAGAAAAGCGTCCTTTGCTTTCGCTTTCCCGCAGTGAGCTCGGCAGATCTGCCTTCGCGAAAGGCCGTTTTCCCCCGGAGAACTGCCTCGCGGTAGCCCTGTTCTGGAAGTGGAACGAGTATGCAGTGTTAGCGTTCAGCTATTGTGAAGGCTCTCTTTGGCCCAGGGCAAACGAAGCACCGGGGGAAATCTTAGCAGAGCCCGGCGCTTTTCCACGGTTCAAAGCGTGGAACTGCAGACTCTTTTGCAAAGAACAGAGCGCCCAGGCAACAGCAGCCTGCACGTTTCTCAGGGAAAGGGAGAACTTCCTAACTTCATCCAGTCCTCTGAGCAAAGTAGGCAGAGGGAGAGAAACTTTCTTTCCTTCCTCTTTCCTGCAACGAATTCCTCCTTTGCTCTTGCAAACGCAAGGCTTCTTCTGAAGAAATACTTCGCGGTGCAGAGATCCTTCCAGAGGAGCAACGGCATAGTTTTAGCTGGAAGGGCTTGGCAGAGCAGCCGGGGAGAAAAGGCCCCTTGCGATTCTCTTTTCTTTCTGCCTGAATGCGGTCAATTGGCACTTGCCAAAGCAAGGTTTCCCAGCACAAACTACAAAGCAGCAGCTCCCTCCTGGCAGAGGAAATCCCATGCAGTGTTGCCCTGGCGAGATAGTGTTGCTACAGCGAGGCCCAGGGAAAACAGACTGCCTAGAGAAATCCTAGCAAAGCCCTGTGTTTCCCCACAGGAATGTATGTCAGTTTCAGTTCTTTGCCAGCAACGGAGCTCAGAGGCAACGTCAGATTGTGTGTATCTCAGTGAGAGAAAGAACACTGTGACTTCCCCCGTTCCTCTGACGAAAGCGGTTAGAGGGAGAAAAGCGTCCTTTGCTTTCGCTTTCCCGCAGTGAGCTCGGCAGATCTGTCTTCGCCAAGGCCCTTTTTCCCCCGGAGAACTGCCTCGCGGTAGCCCTGTTCTGGAAGTGGAACCAGTATGCAGTGTTAGCGTTCAGCTATTGTGAAGGCTCGCTTTGGCACAGGGCAAACGAAGCGCCGGGGGAAATCTTAGCAGAGCCCGGCGCCTTTCCACGGTTCAAAGCGTGGAACAGCAGACTCTTTTGCAAAGAACAGAGCGCCCAGGCAACAGCAGCCTGCACGTTTCTCAGGGAAAGGGAGAACTTGCTAACTTCATCCAGTCCTCTGAGCAAAGTAGGCAGAGGGAGAGAAACTTTCTTTCCTTCCTCTTTCCTGCAACGAATTCCTCCTTTGCTCTTGCAAACGCAAGGCTTCTTCTGAAAAACTACTTCGCGGTGCAGAGATCCTTCCAGAGGAGCAACGGCATAGTTTTAGCTGGAAGGGCTTGGCAGAGCAGCCGGGGAGAAAAGGCCCCTTGCGATTCTCTTTTCTTTCTGCCTGAATGCGGCCAATTGGCACTTGCCAAAGCAAGGTTTCCCAGCACAAACTACAAAGCAGCAGCTCCCTCCTGGCAGAGGAAATCCCATGCAGTGTTGCCCTGGCGAGATAGTGTTGCTACAGCGAGGCCCAGGGAAAACAGACTGCCTAGAGAAATCCTAGCAAAGCCCTGTGTTTCCCCACAGGAATGTATGTCAGTTTCAGTTCTTTGCCAGCAACGGAGCTCAGAGGCAACGTCAGATTGTGTGTATCTCAGTGAGAGAAAGAACACTGTGCGTTCCCCCGTTCCTCTGACGAAAGCGGTTAGAGGGAGAAAAGCGTCCTTTGCTTTCGCTTTCCCGCAGTGAGCTCGGCAGATCTGTCTTCGCCAAGGCCCTTTTTCCCCCGGAGAACTGCCTCGCGGTAGCCCTGTTCTGGAAGTGGAACGAGTATGCAGTGTTAGCGTTCAGCTATTGTGAAGGCTCGCTTTGGCCCAGGGCAAACGAAGCGCCGGGGGAAATCTTAGCAGAGCCCGGCGCCTTTCCACGGTTCAAAGCGTGGAACAGCAGACTCTTTTGCAAAGAACAGAGCGCCCAGGCAACAGCAGCCTGCACGTTTCTCAGTGAAAGGGAGAACTTCCTAACTTCATCCAGTCCTCTGAGCAAAGCAGGCAGAGGGAGAGAAACTTTCTTTCCTTCCTCTTTCCTGCAACGAATTCCTCCTTTGCTCTTGCAAACGCAAGGCTTCTTCTGAAAAACTACGTCGCGGTGCAGGGATCCTTCCAGAGGAGCAACGGCATAGTTTTAGCTGGAAGGGCTTGGCAGAGCAGCCGGGGAGAAAAGGCCTCTTGCGATTCTCTTTTCTTTCTGCCTGAATGCGGTCAATTGGCACTTGCCAAAGCAAGGTTTCCCAGCACAAACTACAAAGCAGCAGCTCCCTCCTGGCAGAGGAAATCCCATGCAGTGTTGCCCTGGCGAGATAGTGTTGCTACAGCGAGGCCCAGGGAAAACAGACTGCCTAGAGAAATCCTAGCAAAGCCCTGTGTTTCCCCACAGGAATGTATGTCAGTTTCAGTTCTTTGCCAGCAACGGAGCTCAGAGGCAACGTCAGATTGTGTGTATCTCAGTGAGAGAAAGAACACTGTCACTTCCCCTGTTCCTCTGACAAAAGCGGTTAGAGGGAGAAAAGCGTCCTTTGCTTTCGCTTTCCCGCAGTGAGCTCGGCAGATCTGCCTACGCGAAAGGCCGTTTTCCCCCGGAGAACTGCCTCGCGGTAGCCCTGTTCTGGAAGTGGAACGAGTATGCAGTGTTAGCGTTCAGCTATTGTGAAGGCTCTCTTTGGCCCAGGGCAAACGAAGCACCGGGGGAAATCTTAGCAGAGCCCGGCGCCTTTCCACGGTTCAAAGCGTGGAACAGCAGACTCTTTTGCAAAGAACAGAGCGCCCAGGCAACAGCAGCCTGCACGTTTCTCAGTGAAAGGGAGAACTTCCTAACTTCACCCAGTCCTCTGAGCAAAGCAGGCAGAGGGAGAGAAACTTTCTTTCCTTCCTCTTTCCTGCAACGAATTCCTCCTTTGCTCTTGCAAACGCAAGGCTTCTTCTGAAAAACTAGGTCGCGGTGCAGGGATCCTTCCAGAGGAGCAACGGCATAGTTTTAGCTGGAAGGGCTTGGCAGAGCAGCCGGGGAGAAAAGGCCTCTTGCGATTCTCTTTTCTTTCTGCCTGAATGCGGTCAATTGGCACTTGCCAAAGCAAGGTTTCCCAGCACAAACTACAAAGCAGCAGCTCCCTCCTGGCAGGGGAAATCCCATGCAGTGTTTCCCTGGCGAGATAGTGTTGCTACAGCGAGGCCCAGGGAAAACAGACTGCCTGGAGAAATCCTAGCAAAGCCCTGTGTTTCCCCACAGGAATGTATGTCAGTTTCAGTTCTTTGCCAGCAACGGAGCTCAGAGGCAACGTCAGATTGTGTGTATCTCAGTGAGAGAAAGAACACTGTCACTTCCCCTGTTCCTCTGACAAAAGCGTTTAGAGGGAGAAAAGCGTCCTTTGCTTTCGCTTTCCCGCAGTGAGCTCGGCAGATCTGCCTACGCGAAAGGCCGTTTTCCCCCGGAGAACTGCCTCGCGGTAGCCCTGTTCTGGAAGTGGAACGAGTATGCAGTGTTAGCGTTCAGCTATTGTGAAGGCTCTCTTTGGCCCAGGGCAAACGAAGCACCGGGGGAAATCTTAGCAGAGCCCGGCGCCTTTCCACGGTTCAAAGCGTGGAACAGCAGACTCTTTTGCAAAGAACAGAGCGCCCAGGCAACAGCAGCCTGCACGTTTCTCAGTGAAAGGGAGAACTTCCTAACTTCATCCAGTCCTCTGAGCAAAGCAGGCAGAGGGAGAGAAACTTTCTTTCCTTCCTCTTTCCTGCAACGAATTCCTCCTTTGCTCTTGCAAACGCAAGGCTTCTTCTGAAAAACTACGTCGCGGTGCAGGGATCCTTCCAGAGGAGCAACGGCATAGTTTTAGCTGGAAGGGCTTGGCAGAGCAGCCGGGGAGAAAAGGCCCCTTGCGATTCTCTTTTCTTTCTGCCTGAATGCGGTCAATTGGCACTTGCCAAAGCAAGGTTTCCCAGCACAAACTACAAAGCAGCAGCTCCCTCCTGGCAGAGGAAATCCCATGCAGTGTTGCCCTGGCGAGATAGTGTTGCTACAGCGAGGCCCAGGGAAAACAGACTGCCTAGAGAAATCCTAGCAAAGCCCTGTGTTTCCCCACAGGAATGTATGTCAGTTTCAGTTCTTTGCCAGCAACGGAGCTCAGAGGCAACGTCAGATTGTGTGTATCTCAGTGAGAGAAAGAACACTGTGACTTCCCCCGTTCCTCTGACGAAAGCGGTTAGAGGGAGAAAAGCGTCCTTTGCTTTCGCTTTCCCGCAGTGAGCTCGGCAGATCTGTCTTCGCCAAGGCCCTTTTTCCCCCGGAGAACTGCCTCGCGGTAGCCCTGTTCTGGAAGTGGAACGAGTATGCAGTGTTAGCGTTCAGCTATTGTGAAGGCTCGCTTTGGCCCAGGGCAAACGAAGCGCCGGGGGAAATCTTAGCAGAGCCCGGCGCCTTTCCACGGTTCAAAGCGTGGAACAGCAGACTCTTTTGCAAAGAACAGAGCGCCCAGGCAACAGCAGCCTGCACGTTTCTCAGTGAAAGGGAGAACTTCCTAACTTCATCCAGTCCTCTGAGCAAAGCAGGCAGAGGGAGAGAAACTTTCTTTCCTTCCTCTTTCCTGCAACGAATTCCTCCTTTGCTCTTGCAAACGCAAGGCTTCTTCTGAAAAACTACGTCGCGGTGCAGGGATCCTTCCAGAGGAGCAACGGCATAGTTTTAGCTGGAAGGGCTTGGCAGAGCAGCCGGGGAGAAAAGGCCTCTTGCGATTCTCTTTTCTTTCTGCCTGAATGCGGTCAATTGGCACTTGCCAAAGCAAGGTTTCCCAGCACAAACTACAAAGCAGCAGCTCCCTCCTGGCAGAGGAAATCCCATGCAGTGTTGCCCTGGCGAGATAGTGTTGCTACAGCGAGGCCCAGGGAAAACAGACTGCCTAGAGAAATCCTAGCAAAGCCCTGTGTTTCCCCACAGGAATGTATGTCAGTTTCAGTTCTTTGCCAGCAACGGAGCTCAGAGGCAACGTCAGATTGTGTGTATCTCAGTGAGAGAAAGAACACTGTCACTTCCCCTGTTCCTCTGACAAAAGCGGTTAGAGGGAGAAAAGCGTCCTTTGCTTTCGCTTTCCCGCAGTGAGCTCGGCAGATCTGCCTACGCGAAAGGCCGTTTTCCCCCGGAGAACTGCCTCGCGGTAGCCCTGTTCTGGAAGTGGAACGAGTATGCAGTGTTAGCGTTCAGCTATTGTGAAGGCTCTCTTTGGCCCAGGGCAAACGAAGCACCGGGGGAAATCTTAGCAGAGCCCGGCGCCTTTCCACGGTTCAAAGCGTGGAACAGCAGACTCTTTTGCAAAGAACAGAGCGCCCAGGCAACAGCAGCCTGCACGTTTCTCAGTGAAAGGGAGAACTTCCTAACTTCACCCAGTCCTCTGAGCAAAGCAGGCAGAGGGAGAGAAACTTTCTTTCCTTCCTCTTTCCTGCAACGAATTCCTCCTTTGCTCTTGCAAACGCAAGGCTTCTTCTGAAAAACTAGGTCGCGGTGCAGGGATCCTTCCAGAGGAGCAACGGCATAGTTTTAGCTGGAAGGGCTTGGCAGAGCAGCCGGGGAGAAAAGGCCTCTTGCGATTCTCTTTTCTTTCTGCCTGAATGCGGTCAATTGGCACTTGCCAAAGCAAGGTTTCCCAGCACAAACTACAAAGCAGCAGCTCCCTCCTGGCAGGGGAAATCCCATGCAGTGTTTCCCTGGCGAGATAGTGTTGCTACAGCGAGGCCCAGGGAAAACAGACTGCCTAGAGAAATCCTAGCAAAGCCCTGTGTTTCCCCACAGGAATGTATGTCAGTTTCAGTTCTTTGCCAGCAACGGAGCTCAGAGGCAACGTCAGATTGTGTGTATCTCAGTGAGAGAAAGAACACTGTCACTTCCCCTGTTCCTCTGACAAAAGCGTTTAGAGGGAGAAAAGCGTCCTTTGCTTTCGCTTTCCCGCAGTGAGCTCGGCAGATCTGCCTACGCGAAAGGCCGTTTTCCCCCGGAGAACTGCCTCGCGGTAGCCCTGTTCTGGAAGTGGAACGAGTATGCAGTGTTAGCGTTCAGCTATTGTGAAGGCTCTCTTTGGCCCAGGGCAAACGAAGCACCGGGGGAAATCTTAGCAGAGCCCGGCGCCTTTCCACGGTTCAAAGCGTGGAACAGCAGACTCTTTTGCAAAGAACAGAGCGCCCAGGCAACAGCAGCCTGCACGTTTCTCAGGGAAAGGGAGAACTTGCTAACTTCATCCAGTCCTCTGAGCAAAGTAGGCAGAGGGAGAGAAACTTTCTTTCCTTCCTCTTTCCTGCAACGAATTCCTCCTTTGCTCTTGCAAACGCAAGGCTTCTTCTGAAAAACTACTTCGCGGTGCAGAGATCCTTCCAGAGGAGCAACGGCATAGTTTTAGCTGGAAGGGCTTGGCAGAGCAGCCGGGGAGAAAAGGCCCCTTGCGATTCTCTTTTCTTTCTGCCTGAATGCGGCCAATTGGCACTTGCCAAAGCAAGGTTTCCCAGCACAAACTACAAAGCAGCAGCTCCCTCCTGGCAGAGGAAATCCCATGCAGTGTTGCCCTGGCGAGATAGTGTTGCTACAGCGAGGCCCAGGGAAAACAGACTGCCTAGAGAAATCCTAGCAAAGCCCTGTGTTTCCCCACAGGAATGTATGTCAGTTTCAGTTCTTTGCCAGCAACGGAGCTCAGAGGCAACGTCAGATTGTGTGTATCTCAGTGAGAGAAAGAACACTGTGCGTTCCCCCGTTCCTCTGACGAAAGCGGTTAGAGGGAGAAAAGCGTCCTTTGCTTTCGCTTTCCCGCAGTGAGCTCGGCAGATCTGTCTTCGCCAAGGCCCTTTTTCCCCCGGAGAACTGCCTCGCGGTAGCCCTGTTCTGGAAGTGGAACCAGTATGCAGTGTTAGCGTTCAGCTATTGTGAAGGCTCGCTTTGGCACAGGGCAAACGAAGCGCCGGGGGAAATCTTAGCAGAGCCCGGCGCCTTTCCACGGTTCAAAGCGTGGAACAGCAGACTCTTTTGCAAAGAACAGAGCGCCCAGGCAACAGCAGCCTGCACGTTTCTCAGTGAAAGGGAGAACTTCGTAACTTCATCCAGTCCTCTGAGCAAAGCAGGCAGAGGGAGAGAAACTTTCTTTCCTTCCTCTTTCCTGCAACGAATTCCTCCTTTGCTCTTGCAAACGCAAGGCTTCTTCTGAAAAACTAGGTCGCGGTGCAGGGATCCTTCCAGAGGAGCAACGGCATAGTTTTAGCTGGAAGGGCTTGGCAGAGCAGCCGGGGAGAAAAGGCCTCTTGCGATTCTCTTTTCTTTCTGCCTGAATGCGGTCAATTGGCACTTGCCAAAGCAAGGTTTCCCAGCACAAACTACAAAGCAGCAGCTCCCTCCTGGCAGGGGAAATCCCATGCAGTGTTGCCCTGGCGAGATAGTGTTGCTACAGCGAGGCCCAGGGAAAACAGACTGCCTAGAGAAATCCTAGCAAAGCCCTGTGTTTCCCCACAGGAATGTATGTCAGTTTCAGTTCTTTGTCAGCAACGGAGCTCAGAGGCAACGTCAGATTGTGTGTATCTCAGTGAGAGAAAGAACACTGTGACTTCCCCCGTTCCTCTGACGAAAGCGGTTAGAGGGAGAAAAGCGTCCTTTGCTTTCGCTTTCCCGCAGTGAGCTCGGCAGATCTGCCTTCGCGAAAGGCCGTTTTCCCCCGGAGAACTGCCTCGCGGTAGCCCTGTTCTGGAAGTGGAACGAGTATGCAGTGTTAGCGTTCAGCTATTGTGAAGGCTCTCTTTGGCCCAGGGCAAACGAAGCGCCGGGGGAAATCTTAGCAGAGCCCGGCGCCTTTCCACGGTTCAAAGCCTGGAACTGCAGACTCTTTTGCAAAGAAGAGAGCGCACAGGCAACAGCAGCCTGCACGTTTCTCAGTGAAAGGGAGAACTTGCTAACTTCATCCAGTCCTCTGAGCAAAGCAGGCAGAGGGAGAGAAACTTTCTTTCCTTCCTCTTTCCTGCAACGAATTCCTCCTTTGCTCTTGCAAACGCAAGGCTTCTTCTGAAAAACTACGTCGCGGTGCAGGGATCCTTCCAGAGGAGCAACGGCATAGTTTTAGCTGGAAGGGCTTGGCAGAGCAGCCGGGGAGAAAAGGCCTCTTGCGATTCTCTTTTCTTTCTGCCTGAATGCGGTCAATTGGCACTTGCCAAAGCAAGGTTTCCCAGCACAAACTACAAAGCAGCAGCTCCCTCCTGGCAGAGGAAATCCCATGCAGTGTTGCCCTGGCGAGATAGTGTTGCTACAGCGAGGCCCAGGGAAAACAGACTGCCTAGAGAAATCCTAGCAAAGCCCTGTGTTTCCCCACAGGAATGTATGTCAGTTTCAGTTCTTTGCCAGCAACGGAGCTCAGAGGCAACGTCAGATTGTGTGTATCTCAGTGAGAGAAAGAACACTGTGACTTCCCCCGTTCCTCTGATGAAAGCGGTTAGAGGGAGAAAAGCGTCCTTTGCTTTCGCTTTCCCGCAGTGAGCTCGGCAGATCTGCCTTCGCGAAAGGCCGTTTTCCCCCGGAGAACTGCCTCGCGGTAGCCCTGTTCTGGAAGTGGAACGAGTATGCAGTGTTAGCGTTCAGCTATTGTGAAGGCTCTCTTTGGCCCAGGGCAAACGAAGCACCGGGGGAAATCTTAGCAGAGCCCGGCGCTTTTCCACGGTTCAAAGCGTGGAACTGCAGACTCTTTTGCAAAGAACAGAGCGCCCAGGCAACAGCAGCCTGCACGTTTCTCAGGGAAAGGGAGAACTTCCTAACTTCATCCAGTCCTCTGAGCAAAGTAGGCAGAGGGAGAGAAACTTTCTTTCCTTCCTCTTTCCTGCAACGAATTCCTCCTTTGCTCTTGCAAACGCAAGGCTTCTTCTGAAGAAATACTTCGCGGTGCAGAGATCCTTCCAGAGGAGCAACGGCATAGTTTTAGCTGGAAGGGCTTGGCAGAGCAGCCGGGGAGAAAAGGCCCCTTGCGATTCTCTTTTCTTTCTGCCTGAATGCGGTCAATTGGCACTTGCCAAAGCAAGGTTTCCCAGCACAAACTACAAAGCAGCAGCTCCCTCCTGGCAGAGGAAATCCCATGCAGTGTTGCCCTGGCGAGATAGTGTTGCTACAGCGAGGCCCAGGGAAAACAGACTGCCTAGAGAAATCCTAGCAAAGCCCTGTGTTTCCCCACAGGAATGTATGTCAGTTTCAGTTCTTTGCCAGCAACGGAGCTCAGAGGCAACGTCAGATTGTGTGTATCTCAGTGAGAGAAAGAACACTGTGACTTCCCCCGTTCCTCTGACGAAAGCGGTTAGAGGGAGAAAAGCGTCCTTTGCTTTCGCTTTCCCGCAGTGAGCTCGGCAGATCTGTCTTCGCCAAGGCCCTTTTTCCCCCGGAGAACTGCCTCGCGGTAGCCCTGTTCTGGAAGTGGAACCAGTATGCAGTGTTAGCGTTCAGCTATTGTGAAGGCTCGCTTTGGCACAGGGCAAACGAAGCGCCGGGGGAAATCTTAGCAGAGCCCGGCGCCTTTCCACGGTTCAAAGCGTGGAACAGCAGACTCTTTTGCAAAGAACAGAGCGCCCAGGCAACAGCAGCCTGCACGTTTCTCAGGGAAAGGGAGAACTTGCTAACTTCATCCAGTCCTCTGAGCAAAGTAGGCAGAGGGAGAGAAACTTTCTTTCCTTCCTCTTTCCTGCAACGAATTCCTCCTTTGCTCTTGCAAACGCAAGGCTTCTTCTGAAAAACTACTTCGCGGTGCAGAGATCCTTCCAGAGGAGCAACGGCATAGTTTTAGCTGGAAGGGCTTGGCAGAGCAGCCGGGGAGAAAAGGCCCCTTGCGATTCTCTTTTCTTTCTGCCTGAATGCGGCCAATTGGCACTTGCCAAAGCAAGGTTTCCCAGCACAAACTACAAAGCAGCAGCTCCCTCCTGGCAGAGGAAATCCCATGCAGTGTTGCCCTGGCGAGATAGTGTTGCTACAGCGAGGCCCAGGGAAAACAGACTGCCTAGAGAAATCCTAGCAAAGCCCTGTGTTTCCCCACAGGAATGTATGTCAGTTTCAGTTCTTTGCCAGCAACGGAGCTCAGAGGCAACGTCAGATTGTGTGTATCTCAGTGAGAGAAAGAACACTGTGCGTTCCCCCGTTCCTCTGACGAAAGCGGTTAGAGGGAGAAAAGCGTCCTTTGCTTTCGCTTTCCCGCAGTGAGCTCGGCAGATCTGTCTTCGCCAAGGCCCTTTTTCCCCCGGAGAACTGCCTCGCGGTAGCCCTGTTCTGGAAGTGGAACGAGTATGCAGTGTTAGCGTTCAGCTATTGTGAAGGCTCGCTTTGGCCCAGGGCAAACGAAGCGCCGGGGGAAATCTTAGCAGAGCCCGGCGCCTTTCCACGGTTCAAAGCGTGGAACAGCAGACTCTTTTGCAAAGAACAGAGCGCCCAGGCAACAGCAGCCTGCACGTTTCTCAGTGAAAGGGAGAACTTCCTAACTTCATCCAGTCCTCTGAGCAAAGCAGGCAGAGGGAGAGAAACTTTCTTTCCTTCCTCTTTCCTGCAACGAATTCCTCCTTTGCTCTTGCAAACGCAAGGCTTCTTCTGAAAAACTACGTCGCGGTGCAGGGATCCTTCCAGAGGAGCAACGGCATAGTTTTAGCTGGAAGGGCTTGGCAGAGCAGCCGGGGAGAAAAGGCCTCTTGCGATTCTCTTTTCTTTCTGCCTGAATGCGGTCAATTGGCACTTGCCAAAGCAAGGTTTCCCAGCACAAACTACAAAGCAGCAGCTCCCTCCTGGCAGAGGAAATCCCATGCAGTGTTGCCCTGGCGAGATAGTGTTGCTACAGCGAGGCCCAGGGAAAACAGACTGCCTAGAGAAATCCTAGCAAAGCCCTGTGTTTCCCCACAGGAATGTATGTCAGTTTCAGTTCTTTGCCAGCAACGGAGCTCAGAGGCAACGTCAGATTGTGTGTATCTCAGTGAGAGAAAGAACACTGTCACTTCCCCTGTTCCTCTGACAAAAGCGGTTAGAGGGAGAAAAGCGTCCTTTGCTTTCGCTTTCCCGCAGTGAGCTCGGCAGATCTGCCTACGCGAAAGGCCGTTTTCCCCCGGAGAACTGCCTCGCGGTAGCCCTGTTCTGGAAGTGGAACGAGTATGCAGTGTTAGCGTTCAGCTATTGTGAAGGCTCTCTTTGGCCCAGGGCAAACGAAGCACCGGGGGAAATCTTAGCAGAGCCCGGCGCCTTTCCACGGTTCAAAGCGTGGAACAGCAGACTCTTTTGCAAAGAACAGAGCGCCCAGGCAACAGCAGCCTGCACGTTTCTCAGTGAAAGGGAGAACTTCCTAACTTCACCCAGTCCTCTGAGCAAAGCAGGCAGAGGGAGAGAAACTTTCTTTCCTTCCTCTTTCCTGCAACGAATTCCTCCTTTGCTCTTGCAAACGCAAGGCTTCTTCTGAAAAACTAGGTCGCGGTGCAGGGATCCTTCCAGAGGAGCAACGGCATAGTTTTAGCTGGAAGGGCTTGGCAGAGCAGCCGGGGAGAAAAGGCCTCTTGCGATTCTCTTTTCTTTCTGCCTGAATGCGGTCAATTGGCACTTGCCAAAGCAAGGTTTCCCAGCACAAACTACAAAGCAGCAGCTCCCTCCTGGCAGGGGAAATCCCATGCAGTGTTTCCCTGGCGAGATAGTGTTGCTACAGCGAGGCCCAGGGAAAACAGACTGCCTGGAGAAATCCTAGCAAAGCCCTGTGTTTCCCCACAGGAATGTATGTCAGTTTCAGTTCTTTGCCAGCAACGGAGCTCAGAGGCAACGTCAGATTGTGTGTATCTCAGTGAGAGAAAGAACACTGTCACTTCCCCTGTTCCTCTGACAAAAGCGTTTAGAGGGAGAAAAGCGTCCTTTGCTTTCGCTTTCCCGCAGTGAGCTCGGCAGATCTGCCTACGCGAAAGGCCGTTTTCCCCCGGAGAACTGCCTCGCGGTAGCCCTGTTCTGGAAGTGGAACGAGTATGCAGTGTTAGCGTTCAGCTATTGTGAAGGCTCTCTTTGGCCCAGGGCAAACGAAGCACCGGGGGAAATCTTAGCAGAGCCCGGCGCCTTTCCACGGTTCAAAGCGTGGAACAGCAGACTCTTTTGCAAAGAACAGAGCGCCCAGGCAACAGCAGCCTGCACGTTTCTCAGTGAAAGGGAGAACTTCCTAACTTCATCCAGTCCTCTGAGCAAAGCAGGCAGAGGGAGAGAAACTTTCTTTCCTTCCTCTTTCCTGCAACGAATTCCTCCTTTGCTCTTGCAAACGCAAGGCTTCTTCTGAAAAACTACGTCGCGGTGCAGGGATCCTTCCAGAGGAGCAACGGCATAGTTTTAGCTGGAAGGGCTTGGCAGAGCAGCCGGGGAGAAAAGGCCCCTTGCGATTCTCTTTTCTTTCTGCCTGAATGCGGTCAATTGGCACTTGCCAAAGCAAGGTTTCCCAGCACAAACTACAAAGCAGCAGCTCCCTCCTGGCAGAGGAAATCCCATGCAGTGTTGCCCTGGCGAGATAGTGTTGCTACAGCGAGGCCCAGGGAAAACAGACTGCCTAGAGAAATCCTAGCAAAGCCCTGTGTTTCCCCACAGGAATGTATGTCAGTTTCAGTTCTTTGCCAGCAACGGAGCTCAGAGGCAACGTCAGATTGTGTGTATCTCAGTGAGAGAAAGAACACTGTGACTTCCCCCGTTCCTCTGACGAAAGCGGTTAGAGGGAGAAAAGCGTCCTTTGCTTTCGCTTTCCCGCAGTGAGCTCGGCAGATCTGTCTTCGCCAAGGCCCTTTTTCCCCCGGAGAACTGCCTCGCGGTAGCCCTGTTCTGGAAGTGGAACGAGTATGCAGTGTTAGCGTTCAGCTATTGTGAAGGCTCGCTTTGGCCCAGGGCAAACGAAGCGCCGGGGGAAATCTTAGCAGAGCCCGGCGCCTTTCCACGGTTCAAAGCGTGGAACAGCAGACTCTTTTGCAAAGAACAGAGCGCCCAGGCAACAGCAGCCTGCACGTTTCTCAGTGAAAGGGAGAACTTCCTAACTTCATCCAGTCCTCTGAGCAAAGCAGGCAGAGGGAGAGAAACTTTCTTTCCTTCCTCTTTCCTGCAACGAATTCCTCCTTTGCTCTTGCAAACGCAAGGCTTCTTCTGAAAAACTACGTCGCGGTGCAGGGATCCTTCCAGAGGAGCAACGGCATAGTTTTAGCTGGAAGGGCTTGGCAGAGCAGCCGGGGAGAAAAGGCCTCTTGCGATTCTCTTTTCTTTCTGCCTGAATGCGGTCAATTGGCACTTGCCAAAGCAAGGTTTCCCAGCACAAACTACAAAGCAGCAGCTCCCTCCTGGCAGAGGAAATCCCATGCAGTGTTGCCCTGGCGAGATAGTGTTGCTACAGCGAGGCCCAGGGAAAACAGACTGCCTAGAGAAATCCTAGCAAAGCCCTGTGTTTCCCCACAGGAATGTATGTCAGTTTCAGTTCTTTGCCAGCAACGGAGCTCAGAGGCAACGTCAGATTGTGTGTATCTCAGTGAGAGAAAGAACACTGTCACTTCCCCTGTTCCTCTGACAAAAGCGGTTAGAGGGAGAAAAGCGTCCTTTGCTTTCGCTTTCCCGCAGTGAGCTCGGCAGATCTGCCTACGCGAAAGGCCGTTTTCCCCCGGAGAACTGCCTCGCGGTAGCCCTGTTCTGGAAGTGGAACGAGTATGCAGTGTTAGCGTTCAGCTATTGTGAAGGCTCTCTTTGGCCCAGGGCAAACGAAGCACCGGGGGAAATCTTAGCAGAGCCCGGCGCCTTTCCACGGTTCAAAGCGTGGAACAGCAGACTCTTTTGCAAAGAACAGAGCGCCCAGGCAACAGCAGCCTGCACGTTTCTCAGTGAAAGGGAGAACTTCCTAACTTCACCCAGTCCTCTGAGCAAAGCAGGCAGAGGGAGAGAAACTTTCTTTCCTTCCTCTTTCCTGCAACGAATTCCTCCTTTGCTCTTGCAAACGCAAGGCTTCTTCTGAAAAACTAGGTCGCGGTGCAGGGATCCTTCCAGAGGAGCAACGGCATAGTTTTAGCTGGAAGGGCTTGGCAGAGCAGCCGGGGAGAAAAGGCCTCTTGCGATTCTCTTTTCTTTCTGCCTGAATGCGGTCAATTGGCACTTGCCAAAGCAAGGTTTCCCAGCACAAACTACAAAGCAGCAGCTCCCTCCTGGCAGGGGAAATCCCATGCAGTGTTTCCCTGGCGAGATAGTGTTGCTACAGCGAGGCCCAGGGAAAACAGACTGCCTAGAGAAATCCTAGCAAAGCCCTGTGTTTCCCCACAGGAATGTATGTCAGTTTCAGTTCTTTGCCAGCAACGGAGCTCAGAGGCAACGTCAGATTGTGTGTATCTCAGTGAGAGAAAGAACACTGTCACTTCCCCTGTTCCTCTGACAAAAGCGTTTAGAGGGAGAAAAGCGTCCTTTGCTTTCGCTTTCCCGCAGTGAGCTCGGCAGATCTGCCTACGCGAAAGGCCGTTTTCCCCCGGAGAACTGCCTCGCGGTAGCCCTGTTCTGGAAGTGGAACGAGTATGCAGTGTTAGCGTTCAGCTATTGTGAAGGCTCTCTTTGGCCCAGGGCAAACGAAGCACCGGGGGAAATCTTAGCAGAGCCCGGCGCCTTTCCACGGTTCAAAGCGTGGAACAGCAGACTCTTTTGCAAAGAACAGAGCGCCCAGGCAACAGCAGCCTGCACGTTTCTCAGTGAAAGGGAGAACTTCCTAACTTCATCCAGTCCTCTGAGCAAAGCAGGCAGAGGGAGAGAAACTTTCTTTCCTTCCTCTTTCCTGCAACGAATTCCTCCTTTGCTCTTGCAAACGCAAGGCTTCTTCTGAAAAACTACGTCGCGGTGCAGGGATCCTTCCAGAGGAGCAACGGCATAGTTTTAGCTGGAAGGGCTTGGCAGAGCAGCCGGGGAGAAAAGGCCCCTTGCGATTCTCTTTTCTTTCTGCCTGAATGCGGTCAATTGGCACTTGCCAAAGCAAGGTTTCCCAGCACAAACTACAAAGCAGCAGCTCCCTCCTGGCAGAGGAAATCCCATGCAGTGTTGCCCTGGCGAGATAGTGTTGCTACAGCGAGGCCCAGGGAAAACAGACTGCCTAGAGAAATCCTAGCAAAGCCCTGTGTTTCCCCACAGGAATGTATGTCAGTTTCAGTTCTTTGCCAGCAACGGAGCTCAGAGGCAACGTCAGATTGTGTGTATCTCAGTGAGAGAAAGAACACTGTGACTTCCCCCGTTCCTCTGACGAAAGCGGTTAGAGGGAGAAAAGCGTCCTTTGCTTTCGCTTTCCCGCAGTGAGCTCGGCAGATCTGTCTTCGCCAAGGCCCTTTTTCCCCCGGAGAACTGCCTCGCGGTAGCCCTGTTCTGGAAGTGGAACCAGTATGCAGTGTTAGCGTTCAGCTATTGTGAAGGCTCGCTTTGGCACAGGGCAAACGAAGCGCCGGGGGAAATCTTAGCAGAGCCCGGCGCCTTTCCACGGTTCAAAGCGTGGAACAGCAGACTCTTTTGCAAAGAACAGAGCGCCCAGGCAACAGCAGCCTGCACGTTTCTCAGTGAAAGGGAGAACTTCGTAACTTCATCCAGTCCTCTGAGCAAAGCAGGCAGAGGGAGAGAAACTTTCTTTCCTTCCTCTTTCCTGCAACGAATTCCTCCTTTGCTCTTGCAAACGCAAGGCTTCTTCTGAAAAACTAGGTCGCGGTGCAGGGATCCTTCCAGAGGAGCAACGGCATAGTTTTAGCTGGAAGGGCTTGGCAGAGCAGCCGGGGAGAAAAGGCCTCTTGCGATTCTCTTTTCTTTCTGCCTGAATGCGGTCAATTGGCACTTGCCAAAGCAAGGTTTCCCAGCACAAACTACAAAGCAGCAGCTCCCTCCTGGCAGGGGAAATCCCATGCAGTGTTGCCCTGGCGAGATAGTGTTGCTACAGCGAGGCCCAGGGAAAACAGACTGCCTAGAGAAATCCTAGCAAAGCCCTGTGTTTCCCCACAGGAATGTATGTCAGTTTCAGTTCTTTGTCAGCAACGGAGCTCAGAGGCAACGTCAGATTGTGTGTATCTCAGTGAGAGAAAGAACACTGTGACTTCCCCCGTTCCTCTGACGAAAGCGGTTAGAGGGAGAAAAGCGTCCTTTGCTTTCGCTTTCCCGCAGTGAGCTCGGCAGATCTGCCTTCGCGAAAGGCCGTTTTCCCCCGGAGAACTGCCTCGCGGTAGCCCTGTTCTGGAAGTGGAACGAGTATGCAGTGTTAGCGTTCAGCTATTGTGAAGGCTCTCTTTGGCCCAGGGCAAACGAAGCGCCGGGGGAAATCTTAGCAGAGCCCGGCGCCTTTCCACGGTTCAAAGCCTGGAACTGCAGACTCTTTTGCAAAGAAGAGAGCGCACAGGCAACAGCAGCCTGCACGTTTCTCAGTGAAAGGGAGAACTTGCTAACTTCATCCAGTCCTCTGAGCAAAGCAGGCAGAGGGAGAGAAACTTTCTTTCCTTCCTCTTTCCTGCAACGAATTCCTCCTTTGCTCTTGCAAACGCAAGGCTTCTTCTGAAAAACTACGTCGCGGTGCAGGGATCCTTCCAGAGGAGCAACGGCATAGTTTTAGCTGGAAGGGCTTGGCAGAGCAGCCGGGGAGAAAAGGCCTCTTGCGATTCTCTTTTCTTTCTGCCTGAATGCGGTCAATTGGCACTTGCCAAAGCAAGGTTTCCCAGCACAAACTACAAAGCAGCAGCTCCCTCCTGGCAGAGGAAATCCCATGCAGTGTTGCCCTGGCGAGATAGTGTTGCTACAGCGAGGCCCAGGGAAAACAGACTGCCTAGAGAAATCCTAGCAAAGCCCTGTGTTTCCCCACAGGAATGTATGTCAGTTTCAGTTCTTTGCCAGCAACGGAGCTCAGAGGCAACGTCAGATTGTGTGTATCTCAGTGAGAGAAAGAACACTGTGACTTCCCCCGTTCCTCTGATGAAAGCGGTTAGAGGGAGAAAAGCGTCCTTTGCTTTCGCTTTCCCGCAGTGAGCTCGGCAGATCTGCCTTCGCGAAAGGCCGTTTTCCCCCGGAGAACTGCCTCGCGGTAGCCCTGTTCTGGAAGTGGAACGAGTATGCAGTGTTAGCGTTCAGCTATTGTGAAGGCTCTCTTTGGCCCAGGGCAAACGAAGCACCGGGGGAAATCTTAGCAGAGCCCGGCGCTTTTCCACGGTTCAAAGCGTGGAACTGCAGACTCTTTTGCAAAGAACAGAGCGCCCAGGCAACAGCAGCCTGCACGTTTCTCAGGGAAAGGGAGAACTTCCTAACTTCATCCAGTCCTCTGAGCAAAGTAGGCAGAGGGAGAGAAACTTTCTTTCCTTCCTCTTTCCTGCAACGAATTCCTCCTTTGCTCTTGCAAACGCAAGGCTTCTTCTGAAGAAATACTTCGCGGTGCAGAGATCCTTCCAGAGGAGCAACGGCATAGTTTTAGCTGGAAGGGCTTGGCAGAGCAGCCGGGGAGAAAAGGCCCCTTGCGATTCTCTTTTCTTTCTGCCTGAATGCGGTCAATTGGCACTTGCCAAAGCAAGGTTTCCCAGCACAAACTACAAAGCAGCAGCTCCCTCCTGGCAGAGGAAATCCCATGCAGTGTTGCCCTGGCGAGATAGTGTTGCTACAGCGAGGCCCAGGGAAAACAGACTGCCTAGAGAAATCCTAGCAAAGCCCTGTGTTTCCCCACAGGAATGTATGTCAGTTTCAGTTCTTTGCCAGCAACGGAGCTCAGAGGCAACGTCAGATTGTGTGTATCTCAGTGAGAGAAAGAACACTGTGACTTCCCCCGTTCCTCTGACGAAAGCGGTTAGAGGGAGAAAAGCGTCCTTTGCTTTCGCTTTCCCGCAGTGAGCTCGGCAGATCTGTCTTCGCCAAGGCCCTTTTTCCCCCGGAGAACTGCCTCGCGGTAGCCCTGTTCTGGAAGTGGAACCAGTATGCAGTGTTAGCGTTCAGCTATTGTGAAGGCTCGCTTTGGCACAGGGCAAACGAAGCGCCGGGGGAAATCTTAGCAGAGCCCGGCGCCTTTCCACGGTTCAAAGCGTGGAACAGCAGACTCTTTTGCAAAGAACAGAGCGCCCAGGCAACAGCAGCCTGCACGTTTCTCAGTGAAAGGGAGAACTTCGTAACTTCATCCAGTCCTCTGAGCAAAGCAGGCAGAGGGAGAGAAACTTTCTTTCCTTCCTCTTTCCTGCAACGAATTCCTCCTTTGCTCTTGCAAACGCAAGGCTTCTTCTGAAAAACTAGGTCGCGGTGCAGGGATCCTTCCAGAGGAGCAACGGCATAGTTTTAGCTGGAAGGGCTTGGCAGAGCAGCCGGGGAGAAAAGGCCTCTTGCGATTCTCTTTTCTTTCTGCCTGAATGCGGTCAATTGGCACTTGCCAAAGCAAGGTTTCCCAGCACAAACTACAAAGCAGCAGCTCCCTCCTGGCAGGGGAAATCCCATGCAGTGTTGCCCTGGCGAGATAGTGTTGCTACAGCGAGGCCCAGGGAAAACAGACTGCCTAGAGAAATCCTAGCAAAGCCCTGTGTTTCCCCACAGGAATGTATGTCAGTTTCAGTTCTTTGCCAGCAACGGAGCTCAGAGGCAACGTCAGATTGTGTGTATCTCAGTGAGAGAAAGAACACTGTCACTTCCCCCGTTCCTCTGACGAAAGCGGTTAGAGGGAGAAAAGCGTCCTTTGCTTTCGCTTTCCCGCAGTGAGCTCGGCAGATCTGTCTTCGCCAAGGCCCTTTTTCCCCCGGAGAACTGCCTCGCGGTAGCCCTGTTCTGGAAGTGGAACCAGTATGCAGTGTTAGCGTTCAGCTATTGTGAAGGCTCGCTTTGGCACAGGGCAAACGAAGCGCCGGGGGAAATCTTAGCAGAGCCCGGCGCCTTTCCACGGTTCAAAGCGTGGAACAGCAGACTCTTTTGCAAAGAACAGAGCGCCCAGGCAACAGCAGCCTGCACGTTTCTCAGTGAAAGGGAGAACTTCGTAACTTCATCCAGTCCTCTGAGCAAAGCAGGCAGAGGGAGAGAAACTTTCTTTCCTTCCTCTTTCCTGCAACGAATTCCTCCTTTGCTCTTGCAAACGCAAGGCTTCTTCTGAAAAACTAGGTCGCGGTGCAGGGATCCTTCCAGAGGAGCAACGGCATAGTTTTAGCTGGAAGGGCTTGGCAGAGCAGCCGGGGAGAAAAGGCCTCTTGCGATTCTCTTTTCTTTCTGCCTGAATGCGGTCAATTGGCACTTGCCAAAGCAAGGTTTCCCAGCACAAACTACAAAGCAGCAGCTCCCTCCTGGCAGGGGAAATCCCATGCAGTGTTGCCCTGGCGAGATAGTGTTGCTACAGCGAGGCCCAGGGAAAACAGACTGCCTAGAGAAATCCTAGCAAAGCCCTGTGTTTCCCCACAGGAATGTATGTCAGTTTCAGTTCTTTGTCAGCAACGGAGCTCAGAGGCAACGTCAGATTGTGTGTATCTCAGTGAGAGAAAGAACACTGTGACTTCCCCCGTTCCTCTGACGAAAGCGGTTAGAGGGAGAAAAGCGTCCTTTGCTTTCGCTTTCCCGCAGTGAGCTCGGCAGATCTGCCTTCGCGAAAGGCCGTTTTCCCCCGGAGAACTGCCTCGCGGTAGCCCTGTTCTGGAAGTGGAACGAGTATGCAGTGTTAGCGTTCAGCTATTGTGAAGGCTCTCTTTGGCCAATACTATCTCTCTATGCGGGGGAAATCTTAGCAGAGCCCGGCGCCTTTCCACGGTTCAAAGCCTGGAACTGCAGACTCTTTTGCAAAGAAGAGAGCGCACAGGCAACAGCAGCCTGCACGTTTCTCAGTGAAAGGGAGAACTTGCTAACTTCATCCAGTCCTCTGAGCAAAGCAGGCAGAGGGAGAGAAACTTTCTTTCCTTCCTCTTTCCTGCAACGAATTCCTCCTTTGCTCTTGCAAACGCAAGGCTTCTTCTGAAAAACTACGTCGCGGTGCAGGGATCCTTCCAGAGGAGCAACGGCATAGTTTTAGCTGGAAGGGCTTGGCAGAGCAGCCGGGGAGAAAAGGCCCCTTGCGATTCTCTTTTCTTTCTGCCTGAATGCGGTCAATTGGCACTTGCCAAAGCAAGGTTTCCCAGCACAAACTACAAAGCAGCAGCTCCCTCCTGGCAGAGGAAATCCCATGCAGTGTTGCCCTGGCGAGATAGTGTTGCTACAGCGAGGCCCAGGGAAAACAGACTGCCTAGAGAAATCCTAGCAAAGCCCTGTGTTTCCCCACAGGAATGTATGTCAGTTTCAGTTCTTTGCCAGCAACGGAGCTCAGAGGCAACGTCAGATTGTGTGTATCTCAGTGAGAGAAAGAACACTGTGACTTCCCCCGTTCCTCTGATGAAAGCGGTTAGAGGGAGAAAAGCGTCCTTTGCTTTCGCTTTCCCGCAGTGAGCTCGGCAGATCTGCCTTCGCGAAAGGCCGTTTTCCCCCGGAGAACTGCCTCGCGGTAGCCCTGTTCTGGAAGTGGAACGAGTATGCAGTGTTAGCGTTCAGCTATTGTGAAGGCTCTCTTTGGCCCAGGGCAAACGAAGCGCCGGGGGAAATCTTAGCAGAGCCCGGCGCCTTTCCACGGTTCAAAGCGTGGAACAGCAGACTCTTTTGCAAAGAACAGAGCGCCCAGGCAACAGCAGCCTGCACGTTTCTCAGTGAAAGGGAGAACTTCCTAACTTCATCCAGTCCTCTGAGCAAAGCAGGCAGAGGGAGAGAAACTTTCTTTCCTTCCTCTTTCCTGCAACGAATTCCTCCTTTGCTCTTGCAAACGCAAGGCTTCTTCTGAAAAACTACGTCGCGGTGCAGGGATCCTTCCAGAGGAGCAACGGCATAGTTTTAGCTGGAAGGGCTTGGCAGAGCAGCCGGGGAGAAAAGGCCCCTTGCGATTCTCTTTTCTTTCTGCCTGAATGCGGTCAATTGGCACTTGCCAAAGCAAGGTTTCCCAGCACAAACTACAAAGCAGCAGCTCCCTCCTGGCAGAGGAAATCCCATGCAGTGTTGCCCTGGCGAGATAGTGTTGCTACAGCGAGGCCCAGGGAAAACAGACTGCCTAGAGAAATCCTAGCAAAGCCCTGTGTTTCCCCACAGGAATGTATGTCAGTTTCAGTTCTTTGCCAGCAACGGAGCTCAGAGGCAACGTCAGATTGTGTGTATCTCAGTGAGAGAAAGAACACTGTGACTTCCCCCGTTCCTCTGACGAAAGCGGTTAGAGGGAGAAAAGCGTCCTTTGCTTTCGCTTTCCCGCAGTGAGCTCGGCAGATCTGTCTTCGCCAAGGCCCTTTTTCCCCCGGAGAACTGCCTCGCGGTAGCCCTGTTCTGGAAGTGGAACCAGTATGCAGTGTTAGCGTTCAGCTATTGTGAAGGCTCGCTTTGGCACAGGGCAAACGAAGCGCCGGGGGAAATCTTAGCAGAGCCCGGCGCCTTTCCACGGTTCAAAGCGTGGAACAGCAGACTCTTTTGCAAAGAACAGAGCGCCCAGGCAACAGCAGCCTGCACGTTTCTCAGTGAAAGGGAGAACTTCGTAACTTCATCCAGTCCTCTGAGCAAAGCAGGCAGAGGGAGAGAAACTTTCTTTCCTTCCTCTTTCCTGCAACGAATTCCTCCTTTGCTCTTGCAAACGCAAGGCTTCTTCTGAAAAACTAGGTCGCGGTGCAGGGATCCTTCCAGAGGAGCAACGGCATAGTTTTAGCTGGAAGGGCTTGGCAGAGCAGCCGGGGAGAAAAGGCCTCTTGCGATTCTCTTTTCTTTCTGCCTGAATGCGGTCAATTGGCACTTGCCAAAGCAAGGTTTCCCAGCACAAACTACAAAGCAGCAGCTCCCTCCTGGCAGGGGAAATCCCATGCAGTGTTTCCCTGGCGAGATAGTGTTGCTACAGCGAGGCCCAGGGAAAACAGACTGCCTAGAGAAATCCTAGCAAAGCCCTGTGTTTCCCCACAGGAATGTATGTCAGTTTCAGTTCTTTGCCAGCAACGGAGCTCAGAGGCAACGTCAGATTGTGTGTATCTCAGTGAGAGAAAGAACACTGTGACTTCCCCCGTTCCTCTGACGAAAGCGGTTAGAGGGAGAAAAGCGTCCTTTGCTTTCGCTTTCCCGCAGTGAGCTCGGCAGATCTGTCTTCGCCAAGGCCCTTTTTCCCCCGGAGAACTGCCTCGCGGTAGCCCTGTTCTGGAAGTGGAACCAGTATGCAGTGTTAGCGTTCAGCTATTGTGAAGGCTCGCTTTGGCACAGGGCAAACGAAGCGCCGGGGGAAATCTTAGCAGAGCCCGGCGCCTTTCCACGGTTCAAAGCGTGGAACAGCAGACTCTTTTGCAAAGAACAGAGCGCCCAGGCAACAGCAGCCTGCACGTTTCTCAGTGAAAGGGAGAACTTCGTAACTTCATCCAGTCCTCTGAGCAAAGCAGGCAGAGGGAGAGAAACTTTCTTTCCTTCCTCTTTCCTGCAACGAATTCCTCCTTTGCTCTTGCAAACGCAAGGCTTCTTCTGAAAAACTAGGTCGCGGTGCAGGGATCCTTCCAGAGGAGCAACGGCATAGTTTTAGCTGGAAGGGCTTGGCAGAGCAGCCGGGGAGAAAAGGCCTCTTGCGATTCTCTTTTCTTTCTGCCTGAATGCGGTCAATTGGCACTTGCCAAAGCAAGGTTTCCCAGCACAAACTACAAAGCAGCAGCTCCCTCCTGGCAGGGGAAATCCCATGCAGTGTTTCCCTGGCGAGATAGTGTTGCTACAGCGAGGCCCAGGGAAAACAGACTGCCTAGAGAAATCCTAGCAAAGCCCTGTGTTTCCCCACAGGAATGTATGTCAGTTTCAGTTCTTTGCCAGCAACGGAGCTCAGAGGCAACGTCAGATTGTGTGTATCTCAGTGAGAGAAAGAACACTGTCACTTCCCCTGTTCCTCTGACAAAAGCGGTTAGAGGGAGAAAAGCGTCCTTTGCTTTCGCTTTCCCGCAGTGAGCTCGGCAGATCTGCCTACGCGAAAGGCCGTTTTCCCCCGGAGAACTGCCTCGCGGTAGCCCTGTTCTGGAAGTGGAACGAGTATGCAGTGTTAGCGTTCAGCTATTGTGAAGGCTCTCTTTGGCCCAGGGCAAACGAAGCGCCGGGGGAAATCTTTGCAGAGCCCGGCGCCTTTCCACGGTTCAAAGCGTGGAACAGCAGACTCTTTTGCAAAGAACAGAGCGCCCAGGCAACAGCAGCCTGCACGTTTCTCAGTGAAAGGGAGAACTTCGTAACTTCATCCAGTCCTCTGAGCAAAGCAGGCAGAGGGAGAGAAACTTTCTTTCCTTCCTCTTTCCTGCAACGAATTCCTCCTTTGCTCTTGCAAACGCAAGGCTTCTTCTGAAAAACTAGGTCGCGGTGCAGGGATCCTTCCAGAGGAGCAACGGCATAGTTTTAGCTGGAAGGGCTTGGCAGAGCAGCCGGGGAGAAAAGGCCTCTTGCGATTCTCTTTTCTTTCTGCCTGAATGCGGTCAATTGGCACTTGCCAAAGCAAGGTTTCCCAGCACAAACTACAAAGCAGCAGCTCCCTCCTGGCAGGGGAAATCCCATGCAGTGTTGCCCTGGCGAGATAGTGTTGCTACAGCGAGGCCCAGGGAAAACAGACTGCCTAGAGAAATCCTAGCAAAGCCCTGTGTTTCCCCACAGGAATGTATGTCAGTTTCAGTTCTTTGTCAGCAACGGAGCTCAGAGGCAACGTCAGATTGTGTGTATCTCAGTGAGAGAAAGAACACTGTGACTTCCCCCGTTCCTCTGACGAAAGCGGTTAGAGGGAGAAAAGCGTCCTTTGCTTTCGCTTTCCCGCAGTGAGCTCGGCAGATCTGCCTTCGCGAAAGGCCGTTTTCCCCCGGAGAACTGCCTCGCGGTAGCCCTGTTCTGGAAGTGGAACGAGTATGCAGTGTTAGCGTTCAGCTATTGTGAAGGCTCTCTTTGGCCCAGGGCAAACGAAGCGCCGGGGGAAATCTTAGCAGAGCCCGGCGCCTTTCCACGGTTCAAAGCCTGGACCTGCAGACTCTTTTGCAAAGAAGAGAGCGCACAGGCAACAGCAGCCTGCACGTTTCTCAGTGAAAGGGAGAACTTGCTAACTTCATCCAGTCCTCTGAGCAAAGCAGGCAGAGGGAGAGAAACTTTCTTTCCTTCCTCTTTCCTGCAACGAATTCCTCCTTTGCTCTTGCAAACGCAAGGCTTCTTCTGAAAAACTACGTCGCGGTGCAGGGATCCTTCCAGAGGAGCAACGGCATAGTTTTAGCTGGAAGGGCTTGGCAGAGCAGCCGGGGAGAAAAGGCCCCTTGCGATTCTCTTTTCTTTCTGCCTGAATGCGGTCAATTGGCACTTGCCAAAGCAAGGTTTCCCAGCACAAACTACAAAGCAGCAGCTCCCTCCTGGCAGAGGAAATCCCATGCAGTGTTGCCCTGGCGAGATAGTGTTGCTACAGCGAGGCCCAGGGAAAACAGACTGCCTAGAGAAATCCTAGCAAAGCCCTGTGTTTCCCCACAGGAATGTATGTCAGTTTCAGTTCTTTGCCAGCAACGGAGCTCAGAGGCAACGTCAGATTGTGTGTATCTCAGTGAGAGAAAGAACACTGTGCGTTCCCCCGTTCCTCTGACGAAAGCGGTTAGAGGGAGAAAAGCGTCCTTTGCTTTCGCTTTCCCGCAGTGAGCTCGGCAGATCTGCCTTCGCGAAAGGCCGTTTTCCCCCGGAGAACTGCCTCGCGGTAGCCCTGTTCTGGAAGTGGAACGAGTATGCAGTGTTAGCGTTCAGCTATTGTGAAGGCTCTCTTTGGCCCAGGGCAAACGAAGCACCGGGGGAAATCTTAGCAGAGCCCGGCGCTTTTCCACGGTTCAAAGCGTGGAACTGCAGACTCTTTTGCAAAGAACAGAGCGCCCAGGCAACAGCAGCCTGCACGTTTCTCAGGGAAAGGGAGAACTTGCTAACTTCATCCAGTCCTCTGAGCAAAGTAGGCAGAGGGAGAGAAACTTTCTTTCCTTCCTCTTTCCTGCAACGAATTCCTCCTTTGCTCTTGCAAACGCAAGGCTTCTTCTGAAGAAATACTTCGCGGTGCAGAGATCCTTCCAGAGGAGCAACGGCATAGTTTTAGCTGGAAGGGCTTGGCAGAGCAGCCGGGGAGAAAAGGCCCCTTGCGATTCTCTTTTCTTTCTGCCTGAATGCGGTCAATTGGCACTTGCCAAAGCAAGGTTTCCCAGCACAAACTACAAAGCAGCAGCTCCCTCCTGGCAGGGGAAATCCCATGCAGTGTTTCCCTGGCGAGATAGTGTTGCTACAGCGAGGCCCAGGGAAAACAGACTGCCTAGAGAAATCCTAGCAAAGCCCTGTGTTTCCCCACAGGAATGTATGTCAGTTTCAGTTCTTTGCCAGCAACGGAGCTCAGAGGCAACGTCAGATTGTGTGTATCTCAGTGAGAGAAAGAACACTGTCACTTCCCCTGTTCCTCTGACAAAAGCGGTTAGAGGGAGAAAAGCGTCCTTTGCTTTCGCTTTCCCGCAGTGAGCTCGGCAGATCTGCCTACGCGAAAGGCCGTTTTCCCCCGGAGAACTGCCTCGCGGTAGCCCTGTTCTGGAAGTGGAACGAGTATGCAGTGTTAGCGTTCAGCTATTGTGAAGGCTCTCTTTGGCCCAGGGCAAACGAAGCGCCGGGGGAAATCTTAGCAGAGCCCGGCGCCTTTCCACGGTTCAAAGCGTGGAACAGCAGACTCTTTTGCAAAGAACAGAGCGCCCAGGCAACAGCAGCCTGCACGTTTCTCAGGGAAAGGGAGAACTTCCTAACTTCATCCAGTCCTCTGAGCAAAGCAGGCAGAGGGAGAGAAACTTTCTTTCCTTCCTCTTTCCTGCAACGAATTCCTCCTTTGCTCTTGCAAACGCAAGGCTTCTTCTGAAAAACTAGGTCGCGGTGCAGGGATCCTTCCAGAGGAGCAACGGCATAGTTTTAGCTGGAAGGGCTTGGCAGAGCAGCCGGGGAGAAAAGGCCTCTTGCGATTCTCTTTTCTTTCTGCCTGAATGCGGTCAATTGGCACTTGCCAAAGCAAGGTTTCCCAGCACAAACTACAAAGCAGCAGCTCCCTCCTGGCAGGGGAAATCCCATGCAGTGTTTCCCTGGCGAGATAGTGTTGCTACAGCGAGGCCCAGGGAAAACAGACTGCCTAGAGAAATCCTAGCAAAGCCCTGTGTTTCCCCACAGGAATGTATGTCAGTTTCAGTTCTTTGCCAGCAACGGAGCTCAGAGGCAACGTCAGATTGTGTGTATCTCAGTGAGAGAAAGAACACTGTCACTTCCCCTGTTCCTCTGACAAAAGCGGTTAGAGGGAGAAAAGCGTCCTTTGCTTTCGCTTTCCCGCAGTGAGCTCGGCAGATCTGCCTACGCGAAAGGCCGTTTTCCCCCGGAGAACTGCCTCGCGGTAGCCCTGTTCTGGAAGTGGAACGAGTATGCAGTGTTAGCGTTCAGCTATTGTGAAGGCTCTCTTTGGCCCAGGGCAAACGAAGCGCCGGGGGAAATCTTAGCAGAGCCCGGCGCCTTTCCACGGTTCAAAGCGTGGAACAGCAGACTCTTTTGCAAAGAACAGAGCGCCCAGGCAACAGCAGCCTGCACGTTTCTCAGGGAAAGGGAGAACTTCCTAACTTCATCCAGTCCTCTGAGCAAAGCAGGCAGAGGGAGAGAAACTTTCTTTCCTTCCTCTTTCCTGCAACGAATTCCTCCTTTGCTCTTGCAAACGCAAGGCTTCTTCTGAAAAACTAGGTCGCGGTGCAGGGATCCTTCCAGAGGAGCAACGGCATAGTTTTAGCTGGAAGGGCTTGGCAGAGCAGCCGGGGAGAAAAGGCCCCTTGCGATTCTCTTTTCTTTCTGCCTGAATGCGGTCAATTGGCACTTGCCAAAGCAAGGTTTCCCAGCACAAACTACAAAGCAGCAGCTCCCTCCTGGCAGAGGAAATCCCATGCAGTGTTGCCCTGGCGAGATAGTGTTGCTACAGCGAGGCCCAGGGAAAACAGACTGCCTAGAGAAATCCTAGCAAAGCCCTGTGTTTCCCCACAGGAATGTATGTCAGTTTCAGTTCTTTGCCAGCAACGGAGCTCAGAGGCAACGTCAGATTGTGTGTATCTCAGTGAGAGAAAGAACACTGTCACTTCCCCCGTTCCTCTGACGAAAGCGGTTAGAGGGAGGAAAGCGTCCTTTGCTTTCGCTTTCCCGCAGTGAGCTCGGCAGATCTGCCTACGCGAAAGGCCGTTTTCCCCCGGAGAACTGCCTCGCGGTAGCCCTGTTCTGGAAGTGGAACGAGTATGCAGTGTTAGCGTTCAGCTATTGTGAAGGCTCTCTTTGGCCCAGGGCAAACGAAGCACCGGGGGAAATCTTAGCAGAGCCCGCGGCCTTTCCACGGTTCAAAGCGTGGAACAGCAGACTCTTTTGCAAAGAACAGAGCGCCCAGGCAACAGCAGCCTGCACGTTTCTCAGTGAAAGGGAGAACTTCCTAACTTCATCCAGTCCTCTGAGCAAAGCAGGCAGAGGGAGAGAAACTTTCTTTCCTTCCTCTTTCCTGCAACGAATTCCTCCTTTGCTCTTGCAAACGCAAGGCTTCTTCTGATAAACTAGGTCGCGGTGCAGGGATCCTTCCAGAGGAGCAACGGCATAGTTTTAGCTGGAAGGGCTTGGCAGAGCAGCCGGCGAGAAAAGGCCTCTTGCGATTCTCTTTTCTTTCTGCCTGAATGCGGTCAATTGGCACTTGCCAAAGCAAGGTTTCCCAGCACAAACTACAAAGCAGCAGCTCCCTCCTGGCAGGGGAAATCCCATGCAGTGTTGCCCTGGCGAGATAGTGTTGCTACAGCGAGGCCCAGGGAAAACAGACTGCCTAGAGAAATCCTAGCAAAGCCCTGTGTTTCCCCACAGGAATGTATGTCAGTTTCAGTTCTTTGCCAGCAACGGAGCTCAGAGGCAACGTCAGATTGTGTGTATCTCAGTGAGAGAAAGAACACTGTCACTTCCCCCGTTCCTCTGACGAAAGCGGTTAGAGGGAGAAAAGCGTCCTTTGCTTTCGCTTTCCCGCAGTGAGCTCGGCAGATCTGCCTTCGCGAAAGGCCGTTTTCCCCCGGAGAACTGCCTCGCGGTAGCCCTGTTCTGGAAGTGGAACGAGTATGCAGTGTTAGCGTTCAGCTATTGTGAAGGCTCTCTTTGGCCCAGGGCAAACGAAGCACCGGGGGAAATCTTAGCAGAGCCCGGCGCCTTTCCACGGTTCAAAGCGTGGAACAGCAGACTCTTTTGCAAAGAACGGAGCGCCCAGGCAACAGCAGCCCGCACGTTTCTCAGGGAAAGGGAGAACTTGCTAACTTCATCCAGTCCTCTGAGCAAAGCAGGCAGAGGGAGAGAAACTTTCTTTCCTTCCTCTTTCCTGCAACGAATTCCTCCTTTGCTCTTGCAAACGCAAGGCTTCTTCTGAAAAACTAGGTCGCGGTGCAGGGATCCTTCCAGAGGAGCAACGGCATAGTTTTAGCTGGAAGGGCTTGGCAGAGCAGCCGGGGAGAAAAGGCCCCTTGCGATTCTCTTTTCTTTCTGCCTGAATGCGGTCAATTGGCACTTGCCAAAGCAAGGTTTCCCAGCACAAACTACAAAGCAGCAGCTCCCTCCTGGCAGAGGAAATCCCATGCAGTGTTGCCCTGGCGAGATAGTGTTGCTACAGCGAGGCCCAGGGAAAACAGACTGCCTAGAGAAATCCTAGCAAAGCCCTGTGTTTCCCCACAGGAATGTATGTCAGTTTCAGTTCTTTGACAGCAACGGAGCTCAGAGGCAACGTCAGATTGTGTGTATCTCAGTGAGGGAAAGAACACTGTGACTTCCCCCGTTCCTCTGACGAAAGCGGTTAGAGGGAGAAAAGCGTCCTTTGCTTTCGCTTTCCCGCAGTGAGCTCGGCAGATCTGCCCTTCGCGAAGGGCCGTTTTCCCCCGGAGAACTGCCTCGCGGTAGCCCTGTTCTGGAAGTGGAACGAGTATGCAGTGTTAGCGTTCAGCTATTGTGAAGGCTCGCTTTGGCCCAGGGCAAACGAAGCGCCGGGGGAAATCTTAGCAGAGCCCGGCGCCTTTCCACGGTTCAAAGCGTGGAACTGCAGACTCTTTTGCAAAGAAGAGAGCGCCCAGGCAACAGCAGCCTGCACGTTTCTCAGTGAAAGGGAGAACTTCCTAACTTCAGTCCTCTGAGCAAAGCAGGCAGAGGGAGAGAAACTTTCTTTCCTTCCTCTTTCCTGCAACGAATTCCTCCTTTGCTCTTGCAAACGCAAGGCTTCTTCTGAAAAACTACGTGGCGGTGCAGGGATCCTTCCAGAGGAGCAACGGCATAGTTTTAGCTGGAAGGGCTTGGCAGAGCAGCCGGCGAGAAAAGGCCTCTTGCGATTCTCTTTTCTTTCTTCCTGAATGCGGTCAATTGGCACTTGCCAAAGCAAGGTTTCCCAGCACAATCTACAAAGCAGCAGCTCTCTCCTGGCAGAGGAAATCCCATGCAGTGTTGCCCTGGCGAGATAGTGTTGCTACAGTGAGGCCCAGGGAAAACAGACTGCCTGGAGAAATCCTAGCAAAGCCCTGTGTTTCCCCACAGGAGTGTATGTCAGTTTCAGTTCTTTGCCAGCAACGGAGCTCAGAGGCAACGTCAGATTGTGTGTATCTCAGTGAGAGAAAGAACACTGTGACTTCCCCCGTTCCTCTGACGAAAGCGGTTAGAGGGAGAAAAGCGTCCTTTGCTTTCGCTTTCCCGAAGTGAGCTCGGCAGATCTGCCCTTCGCGAAGGGCCGTTTTCCCCCGGAGAACTGCCTCGCGGTAGCCCTGTTCTGGAAGTGGAACGAGTATGCAGTGTTAGCGTTCAGCTATTGTGAAGGCTCGCTTTGGCCCAGGGCAAACGAAGCGCCGGGGGAAATCTTAGCAGAGCCCGGCGCCTTTCCACGGTTCAAAGCGTGGAACTGCAGACTCTTTTGCAAAGAAGAGAGCGCCCAGGCAACAGCAGCCTGCACGTTTCTCAGTGAAAGGGAGAACTTCCTAACTTCATCCAGTCCTCTGAGCAAAGCAGGCAGAGGGAGAGAAACTTTCTTTCCTTCCTCTTTCCTGCAACGAATTCCTCCTTTGCTCTTGCAAACGCAAGGCTTCTTCTGAAAAACTACGTGGCGGTGCAGGGATCCTTCCAGAGGAGCAACGGCATAGTTTTAGCTGGAAGGGCTTGGCAGAGCAGCCGGCGAGAAAAGGCCTCTTGCGATTCTCTTTTCTTTCTGCCTGAATGCGGTCAATTGGCACTCGCCAAAGCAAGGTTTCCCAGCACAAACTACAAAGCAGCAGCTCTCTCCTGGCAGAGGAAATCCCATGCAGTGTTGCCCTGGCGAGATAGTGTTGCTACAGCGAGGCCCAGGGAAAACAGACTGCCTGGAGAAATCCTAGCAAAGCCCTGTGTTTCCCCACAGGAGTGTATGTCAGTTTCAGTTCTTTGCCAGCAACGGAGCTCAGAGGCAACGTCAGATTGTGTGTATCTCAGTGAGAGAAAGAACACTGTGACTTCCCCCGTTCCTCTGACGAAAGCGCTTAGAGGGAGAAAAGCGTCCTTTGCTTTCGCTTTCCCGAAGTGAGCTCGGCAGATCTGCCCTTCGCGAAGGGCCATTTTCCCCCGGAGAACTGCCTCGCGGTAGCCCTGTTCTGGAAGTGGAACGAGTATGCAGGGTTAGCGTTCAGCTATTGTGAAGGCTCGCTTTGGCCCAGGGCAAACGAAGCGCCGGGGGAAATCTTAGCAGAGCCCGGCGCCTTTCCACGGTTCAAAGCGTGGAACTGCAGACTCTTTTGCAAAGAAGAGAGCGCCCAGGCAACAGCAGCCTGCACGTTTCTCAGTGAAAGGGAGAACTTCCTAACTTCATCCAGTCCTCTGAGCAAAGCAGGCAGAGGGAGAGAAACTTTCTTTCCTTCCTCTTTCCTGCAACGAATTCCTCCTTTGCTCTTGCAAACGCAAGGCTTCTTCTGAAAAACTACGTCGCGGTGCAGGGATCCTTCCAGAGGAGCAACGGCATAGTTTTAGCTGGAAGGGCTTGGCAGAGCAGCCGGCGAGAAAAGGCCTCTTGCGATTCTCTTTTCTTTCTGCCTGAATGCGGTCAATTGGCACTCGCCAAAGCAAGGTTTCCCAGCACAAACTACAAAGCAGCAGCTCTCTCCTGGCAGAGGAAATCCCATGCAGTGTTGCCCTGGCGAGATAGTGTTGCTACAGCGAGGCCCAGGGAAAACAGACTGCCTAGGGAAATCCTAGCAAAGCCCTGTGTTTCCCCACAGGAATGTATGTCAGTTTCAGTTCTTTGCCAGCAACGGAGCTCAGAGGCAACGTCAGATTGTGTGTATCTCAGTGAGAGAAAGAACACTGTGACTTCCCCCGTTCCTCTGACGAAAGCGGTTAGAGGGAGAAAAGCGTCCTTTGCTTTCGCTTTCCCGCAGTGAGCTCGGCAGATCTGCCCTTCGCGAAGGGCCGTTTTCCCCCGGAGAACTGCCTCGCGGTAGCCCTGTTCTGGAAGTGGAACGAGTATGCAGTGTTAGCGTTCAGCTATTGTGAAGGCTCGCTTTGGCCCAGGGCAAACGAAGCGCCGGGGGAAATCTTAGCAGAGCTCGGCGCCTTTCCACGGTTCAAAGCGTGGAACTGCAGACTCTTTTGCAAAGAAGAGAGCGCCCAGGCAACAGCAGCCTGCACGTTTCTCAGTGAAAGGGAGAACTTCCTAACTTCATCCAGTCCTCTGAGCAAAGCAGGCAGAGGGAGAGAAACTTTCTTTCCTTCCTCTTTCCTGCAACGAATTCCTCCTTTGCTCTTGCAAACGCAAGGCTTCTTCTGAAAAACTATGTCGCGGTGCAGGGATCCTTCCAGAGGAGCAACGGCATAGTTTTAGCTGGAAGGGCTTGGCAGAGCAGCCGGCGAGAAAAGGCCTCTTGCGATTCTCTTTTCTTTCTACCTGAATGCAGTCAATTGGCACTTGCCAAAGCAAGGTTTCCCAGCACAATCTACAAAGCAGCAGCTCTCTCCTGGCAGAGGAAATCCCATGCAGTGTTGCCCTGGCGAGATAGTGTTGCTACAGCGAGGCCCAGGGAAAACAGACTGCCTAGAGAAATCCTAGCAAAGCCCTGTGTTTCCCCACAGGAGTGTATGTCAGTTTCAGTTCTTTGCCAGCAACGGAGCTCAGAGGCAACGTCAGATTGTGTGTATCTCAGTGAGAGAAAGAACACTGTGACTTCCCCCGTTCCTCTGACGAAAGCGGTTAGAGGGAGAAAAGCGTCCTTTGCTTTCGCTTTCCCGCAGTGAGCTCGGCAGATCTGCCCTTCGCGAAGGGTCGTTTTCCCCCGGAGAACTGCCTCGCGGTAGCCCTGTTCTGGAAGTGGAACGAGTATGCAGTGTTAGCGTTCAGCTATTGTGAAGGCTCGCTTTGGCCCAGGGCAAACGAAGCGCCAGGGGAAATCTTAGCAGAGCCCGGCGCCTTTCCACGGTTCAAAGCCTGGAACTGCAGACTCTTTTGCAAAGAAGAGAGCGCCCAGGCAACAGCAGCCTGCACGTTTCTCAGTGAAAGGGAGAACTTCCTAACTTCATCCAGTCCTCTGAGCAAAGCAGGCAGAGGGAGAGAAACTTTCTTTCCTTCCTCTTTCCTGCAACGAATTCCTCCTTTGCTCTTGCAAACGCAAGGCTTCTTCTGAAAAACTACGTGGCGGTGCAGGGATCCTTCCAGAGGAGCAACGGCATAGTTTTAGCTGGAAGGGCTTGGCAGAGCAGCCGGCGAGAAAGGCCTCTTGCGATTCTCTTTTCTTTCTGCCTGAATGCGGTCAATTGGCACTCGCCAAAGCAAGGTTTCCCAGCACAATCTACAAAGCAGCAGCTCTCTCCTGGCAGAGGAAATCCCATGCAGTGTTGCCCTGGCGAGATAGTGTTGCTACAGTGAGGCCCAGGGAAAACAGACTGCCTGGAGAAATCCTAGCAAAGCCCTGTGTTTCCCCACAGGAGTGTATGTCAGTTTCAGTTCTTTGCCAGCAACGGAGCTCAGAGGCAACGTCAGATTGTGTGTATCTCAGTGAGAGAAAGAACACTGTGACTTCCCCCGTTCCTCTGACGAAAGCGCTTAGAGGGAGAAAAGCGTCCTTTGCTTTCGCTTTCCCGAAGTGAGCTCGGCAGATCTGCCCTTCGCGAAGGGCCGTTTTCCCCCGGAGAACTGCCTCGCGGTAGCCCTGTTCTGGAAGTGGAACGAGTATGCAGTGTTAGCGTTCAGCTATTGTGAAGGCTCGCTTTGGCCCAGGGCAAACGAAGCGCCGGGGGAAATCTTAGCAGAGCCCGGCGCCTTTCCACGGTTCAAAGCGTGGAACTGCAGACTCTTTTGCAAAGAAGAGAGCGCCCAGGCAACAGCAGCCTGCACGTTTCTCAGTGAAAGGGAGAACTTCCTAACTTCATCCAGTCCTCTGAGCAAAGCAGGCAGAGGGAGAGAAACTTTCTTTCCTTCCTCTTTCCTGCAACGAATTCCTCCTTTGCTCTTGCAAACGCAAGGCTTCTTCTGAAAAACTACGTCGCGGTGCAGGGATCCTTCCAGAGGAGCAACGCCATAGTTTTCGCTGGAAGGGCTGGGCAGAGCAGCCGGCGAGAAAAGGCCTCTTGCGATTCTCTTTTCTTTCTGCCTGAATGCGGTCAATTGGCACTTGCCAAAGCAAGGTTTCCCAGCACAATCTACAAAGCAGCAGCTCTCTCCTGGCAGAGGAAATCCCATGCAGTGTTGCCCTGGCGAGATAGTGTTGCTACAGTGAGGCCCAGGGAAAACAGACTGCCTGGAGAAATCCTAGCAAAGCCCTGTGTTTCCCCACAGGAGTGTATGTCAGTTTCAGTTCTTTGCCAGCAACGGAGCTCAGAGGCAACGTCAGATTGTGTGTATCTCAGTGAGAGAAAGAACACTGTGACTTCCCCCGTTCCTCTGACGAAAGCGGTTAGAGGGAGAAAAGCGTCCTTTGCTTTCGCTTTCCCGAAGTGAGCTCGGCAGATCTGCCCTTCGCGAAGGGCCGTTTTCCCCCGGAGAACTGCCTCGCGGTAGCCCTGTTCTGGAAGTGGAACGAGTATGCAGTGTTAGCGTTCAGCTATTGTGAAGGCTCGCTTTGGCCCAGGGCAAACGAAGCGCCGGGGGAAATCTTAGCAGAGCCCGGCGCCTTTCCACGGTTCAAAGCGTGGAACTGCAGACTCTTTTGCAAAGAAGAGAGCGCCCAGGCAACAGCAGCCTGCACGTTTCTCAGTGAAAGGGAGAACTTCCTAACTTCATCCAGTCCTCTGAGCAAAGCAGGCAGAGGGAGAGAAACTTTCTTTCCTTCCTCTTTCCTGCAACGAATTCCTCCTTTGCTCTTGCAAACGCAAGGCTTCTTCTGAAAAACTACGTCGCGGTGCAGGGATCCTTCCAGAGGAGCAACGGCATAGTTTTAGCTGGAAGGGCTTGGCAGAGCAGCCGGCGAGAAAAGGCCTCTTGCGATTCTCTTTTCTTTCTGCCTGAATGCGGTCAATTGGCACTTGCCAAAGCAAGGTTTCCCAGCACAATCTACAAAGCAGCAGCTCTCTCCTGGCAGAGGAAATCCCATGCAGTGTTGCCCTGGCGAGATAGTGTTGCTACAGTGAGGCCCAGGGAAAACAGACTGCCTGGAGAAATCCTAGCAAAGCCCTGTGTTTCCCCACAGGAGTGTATGTCAGTTTCAGTTCTTTGCCAGCAACGGAGCTCAGAGGCAACGTCAGATTGTGTGTATCTCAGTGAGAGAAAGAACACTGTGACTTCCCCCGTTCCTCTGACGAAAGCGGTTAGAGGGAGAAAAGCGTCCTTTGCTTTCGCTTTCCCGAAGTGAGCTCGGCAGATCTGCCCTTCGCGAAGGGCCGTTTTCCCCCGGAGAACTGCCTCGCGGTAGCCCTGTTCTGGAAGTGGAACGAGTATGCAGTGTTAGCGTTCAGCTATTGTGAAGGCTCGCTTTGGCCCAGGGCAAACGAAGCGCCGGGGGAAATCTTAGCAGAGCCCGGCGCCTTTCCACGGTTCAAAGCCTGGAACTGCAGACTCTTTTGCAAAGAAGAGAGCGCCCAGGCAACAGCAGCCTGCACGTTTCTCAGTGAAAGGGAGAACTTGCTAACTTCATCCAGTCCTCTGAGCAAAGCAGGCAGAGGGAGAGAAACTTTCTTTCCTTCCTCTTTCCTGCAACGAATTCCTCCTTTGCTCTTGCAAACGCAAGGCTTCTTCTGAAAAACTACGTCGCGGTGCAGGGATCCTTCCAGAGGAGCAACGCCATAGTTTTCGCTGGAAGGGCTTGGCAGAGCAGCCGGCGAGAAAAGGCCTCTTGCGATTCTCTTTTCTTTCTGCCTGAATGCGGTCAATTGGCACTTGCCAAAGCAAGGTTTCCCAGCACAATCTACAAAGCAGCAGCTCTCTCCTGGCAGAGGAAATCCCATGCAGTGTTGCCCTGGCGAGATAGTGTTGCTACAGTGAGGCCCAGGGAAAACAGACTGCCTGGAGAAATCCTAGCAAAGCCCTGTGTTTCCCCACAGGAGTGTATGTCAGTTTCAGTTCTTTGCCAGCAACGGAGCTCAGAGGCAACGTCAGATTGTGTGTATCTCAGTGAGAGAAAGAACACTGTGACTTCCCCCGTTCCTCTGACGAAAGCGGTTAGAGGGAGAAAAGCGTCCTTTGCTTTCGCTTTCCCGAAGTGAGCTCGGCAGATCTGCCCTTCGCGAAGGGCCGTTTTCCCCCGGAGAACTGCCTCGCGGTAGCCCTGTTCTGGAAGTGGAACGAGTATGCAGTGTTAGCGTTCAGCTATTGTGAAGGCTCGCTTTGGCCCAGGGCAAACGAAGCGCCGGGGGAAATCTTAGCAGAGCCCGGCGCCTTTCCACGGTTCAAAGCGTGGAACTGCAGACTCTTTTGCAAAGAAGAGAGCGCCCAGGCAACAGCAGCCTGCACGTTTCTCAGTGAAAGGGAGAACTTCCTAACTTCATCCAGTCCTCTGAGCAAAGCAGGCAGAGGGAGAGAAACTTTCTTTCCTTCCTCTTTCCTGCAACGAATTCCTCCTTTGCTCTTGCAAACGCAAGGCTTCTTCTGAAAAACTACGTGGCGGTGCAGGGATCCTTCCAGAGGAGCAACGGCATAGTTTTAGCTGGAAGGGCTTGGCAGAGCAGCCGGCGAGAAAAGGCCTCTTGCGATTCTCTTTTCTTTCTGCCTGAATGCGGTCAATTGGCACTCGCCAAAGCAAGGTTTCCCAGCACAAACTACAAAGCAGCAGCTCTCTCCTGGCAGAGGAAATCCCATGCAGTGTTGCCCTGGCGAGATAGTGTTGCTACAGTGAGGCCCAGGGAAAACAGACTGCCTAGAGAAATCCTAGCAAAGCCCTGTGTTTCCCCACAGGAATGTATGTCAGTTTCAGTTCTTTGCCAGCAACGGAGCTCAGAGGCAACGTCAGATTGTGTGTATCTCAGTGAGAGAAAGAACACTGTGACTTCCCCCGTTCCTCTGACGAAAGCGCTTAGAGGGAGAAAAGCGTCCTTTGCTTTCGCTTTCCCGAAGTGAGCTCGGCAGATCTGCCCTTCGCGAAGGGCCGTTTTCCCCCGGAGAACTGCCTCGCGGTAGCCCTGTTCTTGAAGTGGAACGAGTATGCAGGGTTAGCGTTCAGCTATTGTGAAGGCTCGCTTTGGCCCAGGGCAAACGAAGCGCCGGGGGAAATCTTAGCAGAGCCCGGCGCCTTTCCACGGTTCAAAGCGTGGAACTGCAGACTCTTTTGCAAAGAAGAGAGCGCCCAGGCAACAGCAGCCTGCACGTTTCTCAGTGAAAGGGAGAACTTCCTAACTTCATCCAGTCCTCTGAGCAAAGCAGGCAGAGGGAGAGAAACTTTCTTTCCTTCCTCTTTCCTGCAACGAATTCCTCCTTTGCTCTTGCAAACGCAAGGCTTCTTCTGAAAAACTACGTGGCGGTGCAGGGATCCTTCCAGAGGAGCAACGGCATAGTTTTAGCTGGAAGGGCTTGGCAGAGCAGCCGGCGAGAAAAGGCCTCTTGCGATTCTCTTTTCTTTCTGCCTGAATGCGGTCAATTGGCACTCGCCAAAGCAAGGTTTCCCAGCACAAACTACAAAGCAGCAGCTCTCTCCTGGCAGAGGAAATCCCATGCAGTGTTGCCCTGGTGAAATAGTGTTGCTACAGAGAGGCCCAGGGAAAACAGACTGCCTAGGGAAATCCTAGCAAAGCCCTGTGTTTCCCCACAGGAATGTATGTCAGTTTCAGTTCTTTGCCAGCAACGGAGCTCAGAGGCAACGTCAGATTGTGTGTATCTCAGTGAGAGAAAGAACACTGTGACTTCCCCCGTTCCTCTGACGAAAGCGGTTAGAGGGAGAAAAGCGTCCTTTGCTTTCGCTTTCCCGCAGTGAGCTCGGCAGATCTGCCCTTCGCGAAGGGCCGTTTTCCCCCGGAGAACTGCCTCGCGGTAGCCCTGTTCTGGAAGTGGAACGAGTATGCAGTGTTAGCGTTCAGCTATTGTGAAGGCTCGCTTTGGCCCAGGGCAAACGAAGCGCCGGGGGAAATCTTAGCAGAGCCCGGCGCCTTTCCACGGTTCAAAGCGTGGAACTGCAGACTCTTTTGCAAGGAAGAGAGCGCCCAGGCAACAGCAGCCTGCACGTTTCTCAGTGAAAGGGAGAACTTCCTAACTTCATCCAGTCCTCTGAGCAAAGCAGGCAGAGGGAGAGAAACTTTCTTTCCTTCCTCTTTCCTGCAACGAATTCCTCCTTTGCTCTTGCAAACGCAAGGCTTCTTCTGAAAAACTATGTCGCGGTGCAGGGATCCTTCCAGAGGAGCAACGGCATAGTTTTAGCTGGAAGGGCTTGGCAGAGCAGCCGGCGAGAAAAGGCCTCTTGCGATTCTCTTTTCTTTCTACCTGAATGCGGTCAATTGGCACTTGCCAAAGCAAGGTTTCCCAGCACAATCTACAAAGCAGCAGCTCTCTCCTGGCAGAGGAAATCCCATGCAGTGTTGCCCTGGCGAGATAGTGTTGCTACAGTGAGGCCCAGGGAAAACAGACTGCCTAGAGAAATCCTAGCAAAGCCCTGTGTTTCCCCACAGGAGTGTATGTCAGTTTCAGTTCTTTGCCAGCAACGGAGCTCAGAGGCAACGTCAGATTGTGTGTATCTCAGTGAGAGAAAGAACACTGTGACTTCCCCCGTTCCTCTGTCGAAAGCGGTTAGAGGGAGAAAAGCGTCCTTTGCTTTCGCTTTCCCGAAGTGAGCTCGGCAGATCTGCCCTTCGCGAAGGGCCGTTTTCCCCCGGAGAACTGCCTCGCGGTAGCCCTGTTCTGGAAGTGGAACGAGTATGCAGTGTTAGCGTTCAGCTATTGTGAAGGCTCGCTTTGGCCCAGGGCAAACGAAGCGCCGGGGGAAATCTTAGCAGAGCCCGGCGCCTTTCCACGGTTCAAAGCCTGGAACTGCAGACTCTTTTGCAAAGAAGAGAGCGCCCAGGCAACAGCAGCCTGCACGTTTCTCAGTGAAAGGGAGAACTTGCTAACTTCATCCAGTCCTCTGAGCAAAGCAGGCAGAGGGAGAGAAACTTTCTTTCCTTCCTCTTTCCTGCAACGAATTCCTCCTTTGCTCTTGCAAACGCAAGGCTTCTTCTGAAAAACTACGTCGCGGTGCAGGGATCCTTCCAGAGGAGCAACGGCATAGTTTTCGCTGGAAGGGCTTGGCAGAGCAGCCGGCGAGAAAAGGCCTCTTGCGATTCTCTTTTCTTTCTGCCTGAATGCGGTCAATTGGCACTCGCCAAAGCAAGGTTTCCCAGCACAAACTACAAAGCAGCAGCTCTCTCCTGGCAGAGGAAATCCCATGCAGTGTTGCCCTGGTGAGATAGTGTTGCTACAGAGAGGCCCAGGGAAAACAGACTGCCTAGAGAAATCCTATCAAAGCCCTGTGTTTCCCCACAGGAATGTATGTCAGTTTCAGTTCTTTGCCAGCAACGGAGCTCAGAGGCAACGTCAGATTGTGTGTATCTCAGTGAGAGAAAGAACACTGTGACTTCCCCCGTTCCTCTGACGAAAGCGGTTAGAGGGAGAAAAGCGTCCTTTGCTTTCGCTTTCCCGCAGTGAGCTCGGCAGATCTGCCCTTCGCGAAGGGCCATTTTCCCCCGGAGAACTGCCTCGCGGTAGCCCTGTTCTGGAAGTGGAACGAGTATGCAGTGTTAGCGTTCAGCTATTGTGAAGGCTCGCTTTGGCCCAGGGCAAACGAAGCGCCGGGGGAAATCTTAGCAGAGCTCGGCGCCTTTCCACTGTTCAAAGCGTGGAACTGCAGACTCTTTTGCAAAGAAGAGAGCGCCCAGGCAACAGCAGCCTGCACGTTTCTCAGTGAAAGGGAGAACTTCCTAACTTCATCCAGTCCTCTGAGCAAAGCAGGCAGAGGGAGAGAAACTTTCTTTCCTTCCTCTTTCCTGCAACGAATTCCTCCTTTGCTCTTGCAAACGCAAGGCTTCTTCTGAAAAACTATGTCGCGGTGCAGGGATCCTTCCAGAGGAGCAACGGCATAGTTTTAGCTGGAAGGGCTTGGCAGAGCAGCCGGCGAGAAAAGGCCTCTTGCGATTCTCTTTTCTTTCTGCCTGAATGCGGTCAATTGGCACTTGCCAAAGCAAGGTTTCCCAGCACAATCTACAAAGCAGCAGCTCTCTCCTGGCAGAGGAAATCCCATGCAGTGTTGCCCTGGCGAGATAGTGTTGCTACAGTGAGGCCCAGGGAAAACAGACTGCCTAGAGAAATCCTAGCAAAGCCCTGTGTTTCCCCACAGGAGTGTATGTCAGTTTCAGTTCTTTGCCAGCAACGGAGCTCAGAGGCAACGTCAGATTGTGTGTATCTCAGTGAGAGAAAGAACACTGTGACTTCCCCCGTTCCTCTGTCGAAAGCGGTTAGAGGGAGAAAAGCGTCCTTTGCTTTCGCTTTCCCGAAGTGAGCTCGGCAGATCTGCCCTTCGCGAAGGGCCGTTTTCCCCCGGAGAACTGCCTCGCGGTAGCCCTGTTCTGGAAGTGGAACGAGTATGCAGTGTTAGCGTTCAGCTATTGTGAAGGCTCGCTTTGGCCCAGGGCAAACGAAGCGCCGGGGGAAATCTTAGCAGAGCCCGGCGCCTTTCCACGGTTCAAAGCGTGGAACTGCAGACTCTTTTGCAAAGAAGAGAGCGCCCAGGCAACAGCAGCCTGCACGTTTCTCAGTGAAAGGGAGAACTTCCTAACTTCATCCAGTCCTCTGAGCAAAGCAGGCAGAGGGAGAGAAACTTTCTTTCCTTCCTCTTTCCTGCAACGAATTCCTCCTTTGCTCTTGCAAACGCAAGGCTTCTTCTGAAAAACTACGTGGCGGTGCAGGGATCCTTCCAGAGGAGCAACGGCATAGTTTTAGCTGGAAGGGCTTGGCAGAGCAGCCGGGGAGAAAAGGCCTCTTGCGATTCTCTTTTCTTTCTGCCTGAATGCGGTCAATTGGCACTCGCCAAAGCAAGGTTTCCCAGCACAAACTACAAAGCAGCAGCTCTCTCCTGGCAGAGGAAATCCCATGCAGTGTTGCCCTGGCGAGATAGTGTTGCTACAGCGAGGCCCAGGGAAAACAGACTGCCTGGAGAAATCCTAGCAAAGCCCTGTGTTTCCCCACAGGAGTGTATGTCAGTTTCAGTTCTTTGCCAGCAACGGAGCTCAGAGGCAACGTCAGATTGTGTGTATCTCAGTGAGAGAAAGAACACTGTGACTTCCCCCGTTCCTCTGACGAAAGCGCTTAGAGGGAGAAAAGCGTCCTTTGCTTTCGCTTTCCCGAAGTGAGCTCGGCAGATCTGCCCTTCGCGAAGGGCCGTTTTCCCCCGGAGAACTGCCTCGCGGTAGCCCTGTTCTTGAAGTGGAACGAGTATGCAGGGTTAGCGTTCAGCTATTGTGAAGGCTCGCTTTGGCCCAGGGCAAACGAAGCGCCGGGGGAAATCTTAGCAGAGCCCGGCGCCTTTCCACGGTTCAAAGCGTGGAACTGCAGACTCTTTTGCAAAGAAGAGAGCGCCCAGGCAACAGCAGCCTGCACGTTTCTCAGTGAAAGGGAGAACTTCCTAACTTCATCCAGTCCTCTGAGCAAAGCAGGCAGAGGGAGAGAAACTTTCTTTCCTTCCTCTTTCCTGCAACGAATTCCTCCTTTGCTCTTGCAAACGCAAGGCTTCTTCTGAAAAACTACGTGGCGGTGCAGGGATCCTTCCAGAGGAGCAACGGCATAGTTTTAGCTGGAAGGGCTTGGCAGAGCAGCCGGCGAGAAAAGGCCTCTTGCGATTCTCTTTTCTTTCTGCCTGAATGCGGTCAATTGGCACTCGCCAAAGCAAGGTTTCCCAGCACAAACTACAAAGCAGCAGCTCTCTCCTGGCAGAGGAAATCCCATGCAGTGTTGCCCTGGTGAAATAGTGTTGCTACAGCGAGGCCCAGGGAAATCAGACTGCCTAGGGAAATCCTAGCAAAGCCCTGTGTTTCCCCACAGGAATGTATGTCAGTTTCAGTTCTTTGCCAGCAACGGAGCTCAGAGGCAACGTCAGATTGTGTGTATCTCAGTGAGAGAAAGAACACTGTGACTTCCCCCGTTCCTCTGACGAAAGCGGTTAGAGGGAGAAAAGCGTCCTTTGCTTTCGCTTTCCCGCAGTGAGCTCGGCAGATCTGCCCTTCGCGAAGGGCCGTTTTCCCCCGGAGAACTGCCTCGCGGTAGCCCTGTTCTGGAAGTGGAACGAGTATGCAGTGTTAGCGTTCAGCTATTGTGAAGGCTCGCTTTGGCCCAGGGCAAACGAAGCGCCGGGGGAAATCTTAGCAGAGCTCGGCGCCTTTCCACGGTTCAAAGCGTGGAACTGCAGACTCTTTTGCAAGGAAGAGAGCGCCCAGGCAACAGCAGCCTGCACGTTTCTCAGTGAAAGGGAGAACTTCCTAACTTCATCCAGTCCTCTGAGCAAAGCAGGCAGAGGGAGAGAAACTTTCTTTCCTTCCTCTTTCCTGCAACGAATTCCTCCTTTGCTCTTGCAAACGCAAGGCTTCTTCTGAAAAACTATGTCGCGGTGCAGGGATCCTTCCAGAGGAGCAACGGCATAGTTTTAGCTGGAAGGGCTTGGCAGAGCAGCCGGCGAGAAAAGGCCTCTTGCGATTCTCTTTTCTTTCTACCTGAATGCGGTCAATTGGCACTTGCCAAAGCAAGGTTTCCCAGCACAATCTACAAAGCAGCAGCTCTCTCCTGGCAGAGGAAATCCCATGCAGTGTTGCCCTGGCGAGATAGTGTTGCTACAGTGAGGCCCAGGGAAAACAGACTGCCTAGAGAAATCCTAGCAAAGCCCTGTGTTTCCCCACAGGAGTGTATGTCAGTTTCAGTTCTTTGCCAGCAACGGAGCTCAGAGGCAACGTCAGATTGTGTGTATCTCAGTGAGAGAAAGAACACTGTGACTTCCCCCGTTCCTCTGTCGAAAGCGGTTAGAGGGAGAAAAGCGTCCTTTGCTTTTGCTTTCCCGAAGTGAGCTCGGCAGATCTGCCCTTCGCGAAGGGCCGTTTTCCCCCGGAGAACTGCCTCGCGGTAGCCCTGTTCTGGAAGTGGAACGAGTATGCAGTGTTAGCGTTCAGCTATTGTGAAGGCTCGCTTTGGCCCAGGGCAAACGAAGCGCCGGGGGAAATCTTAGCAGAGCCCGGCGCCTTTCCACGGTTCAAAGCGTGGAACTGCAGACTCTTTTGCAAAGAAGAGAGCGCCCAGGCAACAGCAGCCTGCACGTTTCTCAGTGAAAGGGAGAACTTCCTAACTTCAGTCCTCTGAGCAAAGCAGGCAGAGGGAGAGAAACTTTCTTTCCTTCCTCTTTCCTGCAACGAATTCCTCCTTTGCTCTTGCAAACGCAAGGCTTCTTCTGAAAAACTACGTGGCGGTGCAGGGATCCTTCCAGAGGAGCAACGGCATAGTTTTAGCTGGAAGGGCTTGGCAGAGCAGCCGGCGAGAAAAGGCCTCTTGCGATTCTCTTTTCTTTCTTCCTGAATGCGGTCAATTGGCACTTGCCAAAGCAAGGTTTCCCAGCACAATCTACAAAGCAGCAGCTCTCTCCTGGCAGAGGAAATCCCATGCAGTGTTGCCCTGGCGAGATAGTGTTGCTACAGTGAGGCCCAGGGAAAACAGACTGCCTGGAGAAATCCTAGCAAAGCCCTGTGTTTCCCCACAGGAGTGTATGTCAGTTTCAGTTCTTTGCCAGCAACGGAGCTCAGAGGCAACGTCAGATTGTGTGTATCTCAGTGAGAGAAAGAACACTGTGACTTCCCCCGTTCCTCTGACGAAAGCGGTTAGAGGGAGAAAAGCGTCCTTTGCTTTCGCTTTCCCGAAGTGAGCTCGGCAGATCTGCCCTTCGCGAAGGGCCGTTTTCCCCCGGAGAACTGCCTCGCGGTAGCCCTGTTCTGGAAGTGGAACGAGTATGCAGTGTTAGCGTTCAGCTATTGTGAAGGCTCGCTTTGGCCCAGGGCAAACGAAGCGCCGGGGGAAATCTTAGCAGAGCCCGGCGCCTTTCCACGGTTCAAAGCGTGGAACTGCAGACTCTTTTGCAAAGAAGAGAGCGCCCAGGCAACAGCAGCCTGCACGTTTCTCAGTGAAAGGGAGAACTTCCTAACTTCATCCAGTCCTCTGAGCAAAGCAGGCAGAGGGAGAGAAACTTTCTTTCCTTCCTCTTTCCTGCAACGAATTCCTCCTTTGCTCTTGCAAACGCAAGGCTTCTTCTGAAAAACTACGTGGCGGTGCAGGGATCCTTCCAGAGGAGCAACGGCATAGTTTTAGCTGGAAGGGCTTGGCAGAGCAGCCGGCGAGAAAAGGCCTCTTGCGATTCTCTTTTCTTTCTGCCTGAATGCGGTCAATTGGCACTCGCCAAAGCAAGGTTTCCCAGCACAAACTACAAAGCAGCAGCTCTCTCCTGGCAGAGGAAATCCCATGCAGTGTTGCCCTGGCGAGATAGTGTTGCTACAGCGAGGCCCAGGGAAAAGAGACTGCCTGGAGAAATCCTAGCAAAGCCCTGTGTTTCCCCACAGGAGTGTATGTCAGTTTCAGTTCTTTGCCAGCAACGGAGCTCAGAGGCAACGTCAGATTGTGTGTATCTCAGTGAGAGAAAGAACACTGTGACTTCCCCCGTTCCTCTGACGAAAGCGCTTAGAGGGAGAAAAGCGTCCTTTGCTTTCGCTTTCCCGAAGTGAGCTCGGCAGATCTGCCCTTCGCGAAGGGCCGTTTTCCCCCGGAGAACTGCCTCGCGGTAGCCCTGTTCTGGAAGTGGAACGAGTATGCAGGGTTAGCGTTCAGCTATTGTGAAGGCTCGCTTTGGCCCAGGGCAAACGAAGCGCCGGGGGAAATCTTAGCAGAGCCCGGCGCCTTTCCACGGTTCAAAGCGTGGAACTGCAGACTCTTTTGCAAAGAAGAGAGCGCCCAGGCAACAGCAGCCTGCACGTTTCTCAGTGAAAGGGAGAACTTCCTAACTTCATCCAGTCCTCTGAGCAAAGCAGGCAGAGGGAGAGAAACTTTCTTTCCTTCCTCTTTCCTGCAACGAATTCCTCCTTTGCTCTTGCAAACGCAAGGCTTCTTCTGAAAAACTACGTCGCGGTGCAGGGATCCTTCCAGAGGAGCAACGGCATAGTTTTAGCTGGAAGGGCTTGGCAGAGCAGCCGGCGAGAAAAGGCCTCTTGCGATTCTCTTTTCTTTCTGCCTGAATGCGGTCAATTGGCACTCGCCAAAGCAAGGTTTCCCAGCACAAACTACAAAGCAGCAGCTCTCTCCTGGCAGAGGAAATCCCATGCAGTGTTGCCCTGGCGAGATAGTGTTGCTACAGCGAGGCCCAGGGAAAACAGACTGCCTAGGGAAATCCTAGCAAAGCCCTGTGTTTCCCCACAGGAATGTATGTCAGTTTCAGTTCTTTGCCAGCAACGGAGCTCAGAGGCAACGTCAGATTGTGTGTATCTCAGTGAGAGAAAGAACACTGTGACTTCCCCCGTTCCTCTGACGAAAGCGGTTAGAGGGAGAAAAGCGTCCTTTGCTTTCGCTTTCCCGCAGTGAGCTCGGCAGATCTGCCCTTCGCGAAGGGCCGTTTTCCCCCGGAGAACTGCCTCGCGGTAGCCCTGTTCTGGAAGTGGAACGAGTATGCAGTGTTAGCGTTCAGCTATTGTGAAGGCTCGCTTTGGCCCAGGGCAAACGAAGCGCCAGGGGAAATCTTAGCAGAGCCCGGCGCCTTTCCACGGTTCAAAGCCTGGAACTGCAGACTCTTTTGCAAAGAAGAGAGCGCCCAGGCAACAGCAGCCTGCACGTTTCTCAGTGAAAGGGAGAACTTCCTAACTTCATCCAGTCCTCTGAGCAAAGCAGGCAGAGGGAGAGAAACTTTCTTTCCTTCCTCTTTCCTGCAACGAATTCCTCCTTTGCTCTTGCAAACGCAAGGCTTCTTCTGAAAAACTACGTGGCGGTGCAGGGATCCTTCCAGAGGAGCAACGGCATAGTTTTAGCTGGAAGGGCTTGGCAGAGCAGCCGGCGAGAAAAGGCCTCTTGCGATTCTCTTTTCTTTCTGCCTGAATGCGGTCAATTGGCACTCGCCAAAGCAAGGTTTCCCAGCACAATCTACAAAGCAGCAGCTCTCTCCTGGCAGAGGAAATCCCATGCAGTGTTGCCCTGGCGAGATAGTGTTGCTACAGTGAGGCCCAGGGAAAACAGACTGCCTGGAGAAATCCTAGCAAAGCCCTGTGTTTCCCCACAGGAATGTATGTCAGTTTCAGTTCTTTGCCAGCAACGGAGCTCAGAGGCAACGTCAGATTGTGTGTATCTCAGTGAGAGAAAGAACACTGTGACTTCCCCCGTTCCTCTGACGAAAGCGGTTAGAGGGAGAAAAGCGTCCTTTGCTTTCGCTTTCCCGAAGTGAGCTCGGCAGATCTGCCCTTCGCGAAGGGCCGTTTTCCCCCGGAGAACTGCCTCGCGGTAGCCCTGTTCTGGAAGTGGAACGAGTATGCAGTGTTAGCGTTCAGCTATTGTGAAGGCTCGCTTTGGCCCAGGGCAAACGAAGCGCCGGGGGAAATCTTAGCAGAGCCCGGCGCCTTTCCACGGTTCAAAGCGTGGAACTGCAGACTCTTTTGCAAAGAAGAGAGCGCCCAGGCAACAGCAGCCTGCACGTTTCTCAGTGAAAGGGAGAACTTCCTAACTTCATCCAGTCCTCTGAGCAAAGCAGGCAGAGGGAGAGAAACTTTCTTTCCTTCCTCTTTCCTGCAACGAATTCCTCCTTTGCTCTTGCAAACGCAAGGCTTCTTCTGAAAAACTACGTCGCGGTGCAGGGATCCTTCCAGAGGAGCAACGCCATAGTTTTCGCTGGAAGGGCTTGGCAGAGCAGCCGGCGAGAAAAGGCCTCTTGCGATTCTCTTTTCTTTCTGCCTGAATGCGGTCAATTGGCACTTGCCAAAGCAAGGTTTCCCAGCACAATCTACAAAGCAGCAGCTCTCTCCTGGCAGAGGAAATCCCATGCAGTGTTGCCCTGGCGAGATAGTGTTGCTACAGTGAGGCCCAGGGAAAACAGACTGCCTGGAGAAATCCTAGCAAAGCCCTGTGTTTCCCCACAGGAGTGTATGTCAGTTTCAGTTCTTTGCCAGCAACGGAGCTCAGAGGCAACGTCAGATTGTGTGTATCTCAGTGAGAGAAAGAACACTGTGACTTCCCCCGTTCCTCTGACGAAAGCGGTTAGAGGGAGAAAAGCATCCTTTGCTTTCGCTTTCCCGAAGTGAGCTCGGCAGATCTGCCCTTCGCGAAGGGCCGTTTTCCCCCGGAGAACTGCCTCGCGGTAGCCCTGTTCTGGAAGTGGAACGAGTATGCAGTGTTAGCGTTCAGCTATTGTGAAGGCTCGCTTTGGCCCAGGGCAAACGAAGCGCCGGGGGAAATCTTAGCAGAGCCCGGCGCCTTTCCACGGTTCAAAGCGTGGAACTGCAGACTCTTTTGCAAAGAAGAGAGCGCCCAGGCAACAGCAGCCTGCACGTTTCTCAGTGAAAGGGAGAACTTCCTAACTTCATCCAGTCCTCTGAGCAAAGCAGGCAGAGGGAGAGAAACTTTCTTTCCTTCCTCTTTCCTGCAACGAATTCCTCCTTTGCTCTTGCAAACGCAAGGCTTCTTCTGAAAAACTACGTCGCGGTGCAGGGATCCTTCCAGAGGAGCAACGGCATAGTTTTAGCTGGAAGGGCTTGGCAGAGCAGCCGGCGAGAAAAGGCCTCTTGCGATTCTCTTTTCTTTCTGCCTGAATGCGGTCAATTGGCACTTGCCAAAGCAAGGTTTCCCAGCACAATCTACAAAGCAGCAGCTCTCTCCTGGCAGAGGAAATCCCATGCAGTGTTGCCCTGGCGAGATAGTGTTGCTACAGTGAGGCCCAGGGAAAACAGACTGCCTGGAGAAATCCTAGCAAAGCCCTGTGTTTCCCCACAGGAGTGTATGTCAGTTTCAGTTCTTTGCCAGCAACGGAGCTCAGAGGCAACGTCAGATTGTGTGTATCTCAGTGAGAGAAAGAACACTGTGACTTCCCCCGTTCCTCTGACGAAAGCGGTTAGAGGGAGAAAAGCGTCCTTTGCTTTCGCTTTCCCGAAGTGAGCTCGGCAGATCTGCCCTTCGCGAAGGGCCGTTTTCCCCCGGAGAACTGCCTCGCGGTAGCCCTGTTCTGGAAGTGGAACGAGTATGCAGTGTTAGCGTTCAGCTATTGTGAAGGCTCGCTTTGGCCCAGGGCAAACGAAGCGCCGGGGGAAATCTTAGCAGAGCCCGGCGCCTTTCCACGGTTCAAAGCCTGGAACTGCAGACTCTTTTGCAAAGAAGAGAGCGCCCAGGCAACAGCAGCCTGCACGTTTCTCAGTGAAAGGGAGAACTTGCTAACTTCATCCAGTCCTCTGAGCAAAGCAGGCAGAGGGAGAGAAACTTTCTTTCCTTCCTCTTTCCTGCAACGAATTCCTCCTTTGCTCTTGCAAACGCAAGGCTTCTTCTGAAAAACTACGTCGCGGTGCAGGGATCCTTCCAGAGGAGCAACGGCATAGTTTTCGCTGGAAGGGCTTGGCAGAGCAGCCGGCGAGAAAAGGCCTCTTGCGATTCTCTTTTCTTTCTGCCTGAATGCGGTCAATTGGCACTTGCCAAAGCAAGGTTTCCCAGCACAATCTACAAAGCAGCAGCTCTCTCCTGGCAGAGGAAATCCCATGCAGTGTTGCCCTGGCGAGATAGTGTTGCTACAGTGAGGCCCAGGGAAAACAGACTGCCTGGAGAAATCCTAGCAAAGCCCTGTGTTTCCCCACAGGAGTGTATGTCAGTTTCAGTTCTTTGCCAGCAACGGAGCTCAGAGGCAACGTCAGATTGTGTGTATCTCAGTGAGAGAAAGAACACTGTGACTTCCCCCGTTCCTCTGACGAAAGCGGTTAGAGGGAGAAAAGCGTCCTTTGCTTTCGCTTTCCCGAAGTGAGCTCGGCAGATCTGCCCTTCGCGAAGGGCCGTTTTCCCCCGGAGAACTGCCTCGCGGTAGCCCTGTTCTGGAAGTGGAACGAGTATGCAGTGTTAGCGTTCAGCTATTGTGAAGGCTCGCTTTGGCCCAGGGCAAACGAAGCGCCGGGGGAAATCTTAGCAGAGCCCGGCGCCTTTCCACGGTTCAAAGCGTGGAACTGCAGACTCTTTTGCAAAGAAGAGAGCGCCCAGGCAACAGCAGCCTGCACGTTTCTCAGTGAAAGGGAGAACTTCCTAACTTCATCCAGTCCTCTGAGCAAAGCAGGCAGAGGGAGAGAAACTTTCTTTCCTTCCTCTTTCCTGCAACGAATTCCTCCTTTGCTCTTGCAAACGCAAGGCTTCTCTGAAAAACTACGTGGCGGTGCAGGGATCCTTCCAGAGGAGCAACGGCATAGTTTTAGCTGGAAGGGCTTGGCAGAGCAGCCGGCGAGAAAAGGCCTCTTGCGATTCTCTTTTCTTTCTGCCTGAATGCGGTCAATTGGCACTCGCCAAAGCAAGGTTTCCCAGCACAATCTACAAAGCAGCAGCTCTCTCCTGGCAGAGGAAATCCCATGCAGTGTTGCCCTGGCGAGATAGTGTTGCTACAGTGAGGCCCAGGGAAAACAGACTGCCTGGATGAAATCCTAGCAAAGCCCTGTGTTTCCCCACAGGAGTGTATGTCAGTTTCAGTTCTTTGCCAGCAACGGAGCTCAGAGGCAACGTCAGATTGTGTGTATCTCAGTGAGAGAAAGAACACTGTGACTTCCCCCGTTCCTCTGACGAAAGCGGTTAGAGGGAGAAAAGCGTCCTTTGCTTTCGCTTTCCCGAAGTGAGCTCGGCAGATCTGCCCTTCGCGAAGGGCCGTTTTCCCCCGGAGAACTGCCTCGCGGTAGCCCTGTTCTGGAAGTGGAACGAGTATGCAGTGTTAGCGTTCAGCTATTGTGAAGGCTCGCTTTGGCCCAGGGCAAACGAAGCGCCGGGGAGGAAATCTTAGCAGAGCCCGGCGCCTTTCCACGGTTCAAAGCGTGGAACTGCAGACTCTTTTGCAAAGAAGAGAGCGCCCAGGCAACAGCAGCCTGCACGTTTCTCAGTGAAAGGGAGAACTTCCTAACTTCATCCAGTCCTCTGAGCAAAGCAGGCAGAGGGAGAGAAACTTTCTTTCCTTCCTCTTTCCTGCAACGAATTCCTCCTTTGCTCTTGCAAACGCAAGGCTTCTTCTGAAAAACTACGTCGCGGTGCAGGATCCTTCCAGAGGAGCAACGCCATAGTTTTCGCTGGAAGGGCTTGGCAGAGCAGCCGGCGAGAAAAGGCCTCTTGCGATTCTCTTTTCTTTCTGCTGAATGCTGCATAGCGGTGTCAATTGGCACTTGCCAAAGCAAGGTTTCCCAGCACAATCTACAAAGCAGCAGCTCTCTCCTGGCAGAGGAAATCCCATGCAGTGTTGCCCTGGCGAGATAGTGTTGCTACAGTGAGGCCCAGGGAAAACAGACTGCCTAGAGAAATCCTAGCAAAGCCCTGTGTTTCCCCACAGGAGTGTATGTCAGTTTCAGTTCTTTGCCAGCAACGGAGCTGCAGAGGCAACGTCAGATTGTGTGTATCTCAGTGAGAGAAAGAACACTGTGACTTCCCCCGTTCCTCTGACGAAAGCGGTTAGAGGGAGAAAAGCGTCCTTTGCTTTCGCTTTCTCCGCAGTGAGCTCGGCAGAATCTGCCCTTCGCGAAGGGCCGTTTTCCCGCCGGAGAACTGCCTCGCGGTAGCCCTGTTCTGGAAGTGGAACGAGTATGCAGTGTTAGCGTTCAGCTATTGTGAAGGCTCGCTTTGGGCCCAGGGCAAACGAAGCGCCAGGGGAAATCTTAGCAGAGCCCGGCGCCTTTCCACGGTTCAAAGCGTGAACTGCAGACTCTTTTGCAAAGAAGAGAGCGCCCAGGCAACAGCAGCCTGCACGTTTTCTCAGTGAAAGGGAGAACTTCCTAACTTCATCCAGTCCTCTGAGCAAAGCAGGCAGAGGGAGAGAAACTTTCTTTCCTTCCTCTTTCCTGCAACGAATTCCTCCTTTGCTCTTGCAAACGCAAGGCTTCTTCTGAAAAACTACGTCGCGGTGCAGGGATCCTTCCAGAGGAGCAACGGCATAGTTTTAGCTGGAAGGGCTTGGCAGAGCAGCCGGCGAGAAAAGGCCTCTTGCGATTCTCTTTTCTTTCTGCCTGAAATGCGGTCAATTGGCACTCGCCAAAGCAAGGTTTCCCAGCACAAACTACAAAGCAGCAGCTCTCTCCTGGCAGAGGAAATCCCATGCAGTGTTGCCCTGGCGAGATAGTGTTGCTACAGCGAGGCCCAGGGAAAACAGACTGCCTAGGGAAATCCTAGCAAAGCCCTGTGTTTCCCCACAGGAATGTATGTCAGTTTCAGTTCTTTGCCAGCAACGGAGCTCAGAGGCAACGTCAGATTGTGTGTATCTCAGTGAGAGAAAGAACACTGTGACTTCCCCCGTTCCTCTGACGAAAGCGGTTAGAGGGAGAAAAGCGTCCTTTGCTTTCGCTTTCCCGCAGTGAGCTCGGCAGATCTGCCCTTCGCGAAGGGCCGTTTTCCCCCGGAGAACTGCCTCGCGGTAGCCCTGTTCTGGAAGTGGAACGAGTATGCAGTGTTAGCGTTCAGCTATTGTGAAGGCTCGCTTTGGCCAGGGCAAACGAAGCGCCGGGGGAAATCTTAGCAGAGCCTGGCGCCTTTCCACGGTTCAAAGCGTGGAACTGCAGACTCTTTTGCAAAGAAGAGAGCGCCCAGGCAACAGCAGCCTGCACGTTTCTCAGTGAAAGGGAGAACTTCAATACTATCTCTCTATGCAGAGGGAGAGAAACTTTCTTTCCTTCCTCTTTCCTGCAACGAATTCCTCCTTTGCTCTTGCAAACGCAAGGCTTCTTCTGAAAAACTATGTCGCGGTGCAGGGATCCTTCCAGAGGAGCAACGGCATAGTTTTAGCTGGAAGGGCTTGGCAGAGCAGCCGGCGAGAAAAGGCCTCTTGCGATTCTCTTTTCTTTCTACCTGAATGCAGTCAATTGGCACTTGCCAAAGCAAGGTTTCCCAGCACAATCTACAAAGCAGCAGCTCTCTCCTGGCAGAGGAAATCCCATGCAGTGTTGCCCTGGCGAGATAGTGTTGCTACAGTGAGGCCCAGGGAAAACAGACTGCCTGGAGAAATCCTAGCAAAGCCCTGTGTTTCCCCACAGGAGTGTATGTCAGTTTCAGTTCTTTGCCAGCAACGGAGCTCAGAGGCAACGTCAGATTGTGTGTATCTCAGTGAGAGAAAGAACACTGTGACTTCCCCCGTTCCTCTGACGAAAGCGGTTAGAGGGAGAAAAGCGTCCTTTGCTTTCGCTTTCCCGAAGTGAGCTCGGCAGATCTGCCCTTCGCGAAGGGCCGTTTTCCCCCGGAGAACTGCCTCGCGGTAGCCCTGTTCTGGAAGTGGAACGAGTATGCAGTGTTAGCGTTCAGCTATTGTGAAGGCTCGCTTTGGCCCAGGGCAAACGAAGCGCCGGGGGAAATCTTAGCAGAGCCCGGCGCCTTTCCACGGTTCAAAGCGTGGAACTGCAGACTCTTTTGCAAAGAAGAGAGCGCCCAGGCAACAGCAGCCTGCACGTTTCTCAGTGAAAGGGAGAACTTCCTAACTTCATCCAGTCCTCTGAGCAAAGCAGGCAGAGGGAGAGAAACTTTCTTTCCTTCCTCTTTCCTGCAACGAATTCCTCCTTTGCTCTTGCAAACGCAAGGCTTCTTCTGAAAAACTACGTGGCGGTGCAGGGATCCTTCCAGAGGAGCAACGGCATAGTTTTAGCTGGAAGGGCTTGGCAGAGCAGCCGGCGAGAAAAGGCCTCTTGCGATTCTCTTTTCTTTCTGCCTGAATGCGGTCAATTGGCACTCGCCAAAGCAAGGTTTCCCAGCACAAACTACAAAGCAGCAGCTCTCTCCTGGCAGAGGAAATCCCATGCAGTGTTGCCCTGGCGAGATAGTGTTGCTACAGGGAGGCCCAGGGAAAACAGACTGCCTGGAGAAATCCTAGCAAAGCCCTGTGTTTCCCCACAGGAGTGTATGTCAGTTTCAGTTCTTTGCCAGCAACGGAGCTCAGAGGCAACGTCAGATTGTGTGTATCTCAGTGAGAGAAAGAACACTGTGACTTCCCCCGTTCCTCTGACGAAAGCGCTTAGAGGGAGAAAAGCGTCCTTTGCTTTCGCTTTCCCGAAGTGAGCTCGGCAGATCTGCCCTTCGCGAAGGGCCGTTTTCCCCCGGAGAACTGCCTCGCGGTAGCCCTGTTCTGGAAGTGGAACGAGTATGCAGGGTTAGCGTTCAGCTATTGTGAAGGCTCGCTTTGGCCCAGGGCAAACGAAGCGCCGGGGGAAATCTTAGCAGAGCCCGGCGCCTTTCCACGGTTCAAAGCGTGGAACTGCAGACTCTTTTGCAAAGAAGAGAGCGCCCAGGCAACAGCAGCCTGCACGTTTCTCAGTGAAAGGGAGAACTTCCTAACTTCATCCAGTCCTCTGAGCAAAGCAGGCAGAGGGAGAGAAACTTTCTTTCCTTCCTCTTTCCTGCAACGAATTCCTCCTTTGCTCTTGCAAACGCAAGGCTTCTTCTGAAAAACTACGTCGCGGTGCAGGGATCCTTCCAGAGGAGCAACGCCATAGTTTTCGCTGGAAGGGCTTGGCAGAGCAGCCGGCGAGAAAAGGCCTCTTGCGATTCTCTTTTCTTTCTGCCTGAATGCGGTCAATTGGCACTTGCCAAAGCAAGGTTTCCCAGCACAATCTACAAAGCAGCAGCTCTCTCCTGGCAGAGGAAATCCCATGCAGTGTTGCCCTGGCGAGATAGTGTTGCTACAGTGAGGCCCAGGGAAAACAGACTGCCTAGAGAAATCCTAGCAAAGCCCTGTGTTTCCCCACAGGAGTGTATGTCAGTTTCAGTTCTTTGCCAGCAACGGAGCTCAGAGGCAACGTCAGATTGTGTGTATCTCAGTGAGAGAAAGAACACTGTGACTTCCCCCGTTCCTCTGACGAAAGCGGTTAGAGGGAGAAAAGCGTCCTTTGCTTTCGCTTTCCCGCAGTGAGCTCGGCAGATCTGCCCTTCGCGAAGGGCCGTTTTCCCCCGGAGAACTGCCTCGCGGTAGCCCTGTTCTGGAAGTGGAACGAGTATGCAGTGTTAGCGTTCAGCTATTGTGAAGGCTCGCTTTGGCCCAGGGCAAACGAAGCGCCAGGGGAAATCTTAGCAGAGCCCGGCGCCTTTCCACGGTTCAAAGCGTGGAACTGCAGACTCTTTTGCAAAGAAGAGAGCGCCCAGGCAACAGCAGCCTGCACGTTTCTCAGTGAAAGGGAGAACTTCCTAACTTCATCCAGTCCTCTGAGCAAAGCAGGCAGAGGGAGAGAAACTTTCTTTCCTTCCTCTTTCCTGCAACGAATTCCTCCTTTGCTCTTGCAAACGCAAGGCTTCTTCTGAAAAACTACGTGGCGGTGCAGGGATCCTTCCAGAGGAGCAACGGCATAGTTTTAGCTGGAAGGGCTTGGCAGAGCAGCCGGCGAGAAAAGGCCTCTTGCGATTCTCTTTTCTTTCTGCCTGAATGCGGTCAATTGGCACTCGCCAAAGCAAGGTTTCCCAGCACAAACTACAAAGCAGCAGCTCTCTCCTGGCAGAGGAAATCCCATGCAGTGTTGCCCTGGCGAGATAGTGTTGCTACAGCGAGGCCCAGGGAAAACAGACTGCCTAGGGAAATCCTAGCAAAGCCCTGTGTTTCCCCACAGGAATGTATGTCAGTTTCAGTTCTTTGCCAGCAACGGAGCTCAGAGGCAACGTCAGATTGTGTGTATCTCAGTGAGAGAAAGAACACTGTGACTTCCCCCGTTCCTCTGACGAAAGCGGTTAGAGGGAGAAAAGCGTCCTTTGCTTTCGCTTTCCCGCAGTGAGCTCGGCAGATCTGCCCTTCGCGAAGGGCCGTTTTCCCCCGGAGAACTGCCTCGCGGTAGCCCTGTTCTGGAAGTGGAACGAGTATGCAGTGTTAGCGTTCAGCTATTGTGAAGGCTCGCTTTGGCCCAGGGCAAACGAAGCGCCGGGGGAAATCTTAGCAGAGCCTGGCGCCTTTCCACGGTTCAAAGCGTGGAACTGCAGACTCTTTTGCAAAGAAGAGAGCGCCCAGGCAACAGCAGCCTGCACGTTTCTCAGTGAAAGGGAGAACTTCCTAACTTCATCCAGTCCTCTGAGCAAAGCAGGCAGAGGGAGAGAAACTTTCTTTCCTTCCTCTTTCCTGCAACGAATTCCTCCTTTGCTCTTGCAAACGCAAGGCTTCTTCTGAAAAACTATGTCGCGGTGCAGGGATCCTTCCAGAGGAGCAACGGCATAGTTTTAGCTGGAAGGGCTTGGCAGAGCAGCCGGCGAGAAAAGGCCTCTTGCGATTCTCTTTTCTTTCTACCTGAATGCAGTCAATTGGCACTTGCCAAAGCAAGGTTTCCCAGCACAATCTACAAAGCAGCAGCTCTCTCCTGGCAGAGGAAATCCCATGCAGTGTTGCCCTGGCGAGATAGTGTTGCTACAGTGAGGCCCAGGGAAAACAGACTGCCTGGAGAAATCCTAGCAAAGCCCTGTGTTTCCCCACAGGAGTGTATGTCAGTTTCAGTTCTTTGCCAGCAACGGAGCTCAGAGGCAACGTCAGATTGTGTGTATCTCAGTGAGAGAAAGAACACTGTGACTTCCCCCGTTCCTCTGACGAAAGCGGTTAGAGGGAGAAAAGCGTCCTTTGCTTTCGCTTTCCCGAAGTGAGCTCGGCAGATCTGCCCTTCGCGAAGGGCCGTTTTCCCCCGGAGAACTGCCTCGCGGTAGCCCTGTTCTGGAAGTGGAACGAGTATGCAGTGTTAGCGTTCAGCTATTGTGAAGGCTCGCTTTGGCCCAGGGCAAACGAAGCCCCGGGGAAATCTTAGCAGAGCCCGGCGCCTTTCCACGGTTCAAAGCGTGGAACTGCAGACTCTTTTGCAAAGAAGAGAGCGCCCAGGCAACAGCAGCCTGCACGTTTCTCAGTGAAAGGGAGAACTTCCTAACTTCATCCAGTCCTCTGAGCAAAGCAGGCAGAGGGAGAGAAACTTTCTTTCCTTCCTCTTTCCTGCAACGAATTCCTCCTTTGCTCTTGCAAACGCAAGGCTTCTTCTGAAAAACTACGTGGCGGTGCAGGGATCCTTCCAGAGGAGCAACGGCATAGTTTTAGCTGGAAGGGCTTGGCAGAGCAGCCGGCGAGAAAAGGCCTCTTGCGATTCTCTTTTCTTTCTGCCTGAATGCGGTCAATTGGCACTCGCCAAAGCAAGGTTTCCCAGCACAAACTACAAAGCAGCAGCTCTCTCCTGGCAGAGGAAATCCCATGCAGTGTTGCCCTGGCGAGATAGTGTTGCTACAGGGAGGCCCAGGGAAAACAGACTGCCTGGAGAAATCCTAGCAAAGCCCTGTGTTTCCCCACAGGAGTGTATGTCAGTTTCAGTTCTTTGCCAGCAACGGAGCTCAGAGGCAACGTCAGATTGTGTGTATCTCAGTGAGAGAAAGAACACTGTGACTTCCCCCGTTCCTCTGACGAAAGCGCTTAGAGGGAGAAAAGCGTCCTTTGCTTTCGCTTTCCCGAAGTGAGCTCGGCAGATCTGCCCTTCGCGAAGGGCCGTTTTCCCCCGGAGAACTGCCTCGCGGTAGCCCTGTTCTGGAAGTGGAACGAGTATGCAGGGTTAGCGTTCAGCTATTGTGAAGGCTCGCTTTGGCCCAGGGCAAACGAAGCGCCGGGGGAAATCTTAGCAGAGCCCGGCGCCTTTCCACGGTTCAAAGCGTGGAACTGCAGACTCTTTTGCAAAGAAGAGAGCGCCCAGGCAACAGCAGCCTGCACGTTTCTCAGTGAAAGGGAGAACTTCCTAACTTCATCCAGTCCTCTGAGCAAAGCAGGCAGAGGGAGAGAAACTTTCTTTCCTTCCTCTTTCCTGCAACGAATTCCTCCTTTGCTCTTGCAAACGCAAGGCTTCTTCTGAAAAACTACGTCGCGGTGCAGGGATCCTTCCAGAGGAGCAACGGCATAGTTTTAGCTGGAAGGGCTTGGCAGAGCAGCCGGCGAGAAAAGGCCTCTTGCGATTCTCTTTTCTTTCTGCCTGAATGCGGTCAATTGGCACTCGCCAAAGCAAGGTTTCCCAGCACAAACTACAAAGCAGCAGCTCTCTCCTGGCAGAGGAAATCCCATGCAGTGTTGCCCTGGCGAGATAGTGTTGCTACAGCGAGGCCCAGGGAAAACAGACTGCCTAGGGAAATCCTAGCAAAGCCCTGTGTTTCCCCACAGGAATGTATGTCAGTTTCAGTTCTTTGCCAGCAACGGAGCTCAGAGGCAACGTCAGATTGTGTGTATCTCAGTGAGAGAAAGAACACTGTGACTTCCCCCGTTCCTCTGACGAAAGCGGTTAGAGGGAGAAAAGCGTCCTTTGCTTTCGCTTTCCCGCAGTGAGCTCGGCAGATCTGCCCTTCGCGAAGGGCCGTTTTCCCCCGGAGAACTGCCTCGCGGTAGCCCTGTTCTGGAAGTGGAACGAGTATGCAGTGTTAGCGTTCAGCTATTGTGAAGGCTCGCTTTGGCCCAGGGCAAACGAAGCGCCGGGGGAAATCTTAGCAGAGCTCGGCGCCTTTCCACGGTTCAAAGCGTGGAACTGCAGACTCTTTTGCAAAGAAGAGAGCGCCCAGGCAACAGCAGCCTGCACGTTTCTCAGTGAAAGGGAGAACTTCCTAACTTCATCCAGTCCTCTGAGCAAAGCAGGCAGAGGGAGAGAAACTTTCTTTCCTTCCTCTTTCCTGCAACGAATTCCTCCTTTGCTCTTGCAAACGCAAGGCTTCTTCTGAAAAACTATGTCGCGGTGCAGGGATCCTTCCAGAGGAGCAACGGCATAGTTTTAGCTGGAAGGGCTTGGCAGAGCAGCCGGCGAGAAAAGGCCTCTTGCGATTCTCTTTTCTTTCTACCTGAATGCAGTCAATTGGCACTTGCCAAAGCAAGGTTTCCCAGCACAATCTACAAAGCAGCAGCTCTCTCCTGGCAGAGGAAATCCCATGCAGTGTTGCCCTGGCGAGATAGTGTTGCTACAGTGAGGCCCAGGGAAAACAGACTGCCTAGAGAAATCCTAGCAAAGCCCTGTGTTTCCCCACAGGAGTGTATGTCAGTTTCAGTTCTTTGCCAGCAACGGAGCTCAGAGGCAACGTCAGATTGTGTGTATCTCAGTGAGAGAAAGAACACTGTGACTTCCCCCGTTCCTCTGACGAAAGCGGTTAGAGGGAGAAAAGCGTCCTTTGCTTTCGCTTTCCCGCAGTGAGCTCGGCAGATCTGCCCTTCGCGAAGGGCCGTTTTCCCCCGGAGAACTGCCTCGCGGTAGCCCTGTTCTGGAAGTGGAACGAGTATGCAGTGTTAGCGTTCAGCTATTGTGAAGGCTCGCTTTGGCCCAGGGCAAACGAAGCGCCAGGGGAAATCTTAGCAGAGCCCGGCGCCTTTCCACGGTTCAAAGCGTGGAACTGCAGACTCTTTTGCAAAGAAGAGAGCGCCCAGGCAACAGCAGCCTGCACGTTTCTCAGTGAAAGGGAGAACTTCCTAACTTCATCCAGTCCTCTGAGCAAAGCAGGCAGAGGGAGAGAAACTTTCTTTCCTTCCTCTTTCCTGCAACGAATTCCTCCTTTGCTCTTGCAAACGCAAGGCTTCTTCTGAAAAACTACGTCGCGGTGCAGGGATCCTTCCAGAGGAGCAACGGCATAGTTTTAGCTGGAAGGGCTTGGCAGAGCAGCCGGCGAGAAAAGGCCTCTTGCGATTCTCTTTTCTTTCTGCCTGAATGCGGTCAATTGGCACTCGCCAAAGCAAGGTTTCCCAGCACAAACTACAAAGCAGCAGCTCTCTCCTGGCAGAGGAAATCCCATGCAGTGTTGCCCTGGCGAGATAGTGTTGCTACAGCGAGGCCCAGGGAAAACAGACTGCCTAGGGAAATCCTAGCAAAGCCCTGTGTTTCCCCACAGGAATGTATGTCAGTTTCAGTTCTTTGCCAGCAACGGAGCTCAGAGGCAACGTCAGATTGTGTGTATCTCAGTGAGAGAAAGAACACTGTGACTTCCCCCGTTCCTCTGACGAAAGCGGTTAGAGGGAGAAAAGCGTCCTTTGCTTTCGCTTTCCCGCAGTGAGCTCGGCAGATCTGCCCTTCGCGAAGGGCCGTTTTCCCCCGGAGAACTGCCTCGCGGTAGCCCTGTTCTGGAAGTGGAACGAGTATGCAGTGTTAGCGTTCAGCTATTGTGAAGGCTCGCTTTGGCCCAGGGCAAACGAAGCGCCGGGGGAAATCTTAGCAGAGCCTGGCGCCTTTCCACGGTTCAAAGCGTGGAACTGCAGACTCTTTTGCAAAGAAGAGAGCGCCCAGGCAACAGCAGCCTGCACGTTTCTCAGTGAAAGGGAGAACTTCCTAACTTCATCCAGTCCTCTGAGCAAAGCAGGCAGAGGGAGAGAAACTTTCTTTCCTTCCTCTTTCCTGCAACGAATTCCTCCTTTGCTCTTGCAAACGCAAGGCTTCTTCTGAAAAACTATGTCGCGGTGCAGGGATCCTTCCAGAGGAGCAACGGCATAGTTTTAGCTGGAAGGGCTTGGCAGAGCAGCCGGCGAGAAAAGGCCTCTTGCGATTCTCTTTTCTTTCTACCTGAATGCAGTCAATTGGCACTTGCCAAAGCAAGGTTTCCCAGCACAATCTACAAAGCAGCAGCTCTCTCCTGGCAGAGGAAATCCCATGCAGTGTTGCCCTGGCGAGATAGTGTTGCTACAGTGAGGCCCAGGGAAAACAGACTGCCTAGAGAAATCCTAGCAAAGCCCTGTGTTTCCCCACAGGAGTGTATGTCAGTTTCAGTTCTTTGCCAGCAACGGAGCTCAGAGGCAACGTCAGATTGTGTGTATCTCAGTGAGAGAAAGAACACTGTGACTTCCCCCGTTCCTCTGACGAAAGCGGTTAGAGGGAGAAAAGCGTCCTTTGCTTTCGCTTTCCCGCAGTGAGCTCGGCAGATCTGCCCTTCGCGAAGGGCCGTTTTCCCCCGGAGAACTGCCTCGCGGTAGCCCTGTTCTGGAAGTGGAACGAGTATGCAGTGTTAGCGTTCAGCTATTGTGAAGGCTCGCTTTGGCCCAGGGCAAACGAAGCGCCGGGGGAAATCTTAGCAGAGCCCGGCGCCTTTCCACGGTTCAAAGCGTGGAACTGCAGACTCTTTTGCAAAGAAGAGAGCGCCCAGGCAACAGCAGCCTGCACGTTTCTCAGTGAAAGGGAGAACTTCCTAACTTCATCCAGTCCTCTGAGCAAAGCAGGCAGAGGGAGAGAAACTTTCTTTCCTTCCTCTTTCCTGCAACGAATTCCTCCTTTGCTCTTGCAAACGCAAGGCTTCTTCTGAAAAACTACGTCGCGGTGCAGGGATCCTTCCAGAGGAGCAACGCCATAGTTTTCGCTGGAAGGGCTTGGCAGAGCAGCCGGCGAGAAAAGGCCTCTTGCGATTCTCTTTTCTTTCTGCCTGAATGCGGTCAATTGGCACTTGCCAAAGCAAGGTTTCCCAGCACAATCTACAAAGCAGCAGCTCTCTCCTGGCAGAGGAAATCCCATGCAGTGTTGCCCTGGCGAGATAGTGTTGCTACAGTGAGGCCCAGGGAAAACAGACTGCCTGGAGAAATCCTAGCAAAGCCCTGTGTTTCCCCACAGGAGTGTATGTCAGTTTCAGTTCTTTGCCAGCAACGGAGCTCAGAGGCAACGTCAGATTGTGTGTATCTCAGTGAGAGAAAGAACACTGTGACTTCCCCCGTTCCTCTGACGAAAGCGGTTAGAGGGAGAAAAGCGTCCTTTGCTTTCGCTTTCCCGAAGTGAGCTCGGCAGATCTGCCCTTCGCGAAGGGCCGTTTTCCCCCGGAGAACTGCCTCGCGGTAGCCCTGTTCTGGAAGTGGAACGAGTATGCAGTGTTAGCGTTCAGCTATTGTGAAGGCTCGCTTTGGCCCAGGGCAAACGAAGCGCCGGGGGAAATCTTAGCAGAGCCCGGCGCCTTTCCACGGTTCAAAGCGTGGAACTGCAGACTCTTTTGCAAAGAAGAGAGCGCCCAGGCAACAGCAGCCTGCACGTTTCTCAGTGAAAGGGAGAACTTCCTAACTTCATCCAGTCCTCTGAGCAAAGCAGGCAGAGGGAGAGAAACTTTCTTTCCTTCCTCTTTCCTGCAACGAATTCCTCCTTTGCTCTTGCAAACGCAAGGCTTCTTCTGAAAAACTACGTCGCGGTGCAGGGATCCTTCCAGAGGAGCAACGGCATAGTTTTAGCTGGAAGGGCTTGGCAGAGCAGCCGGCGAGAAAAGGCCTCTTGCGATTCTCTTTTCTTTCTGCCTGAATGCGGTCAATTGGCACTTGCCAAAGCAAGGTTTCCCAGCACAATCTACAAAGCAGCAGCTCTCTCCTGGCAGAGGAAATCCCATGCAGTGTTGCCCTGGCGAGATAGTGTTGCTACAGTGAGGCCCAGGGAAAACAGACTGCCTGGAGAAATCCTAGCAAAGCCCTGTGTTTCCCCACAGGAGTGTATGTCAGTTTCAGTTCTTTGCCAGCAACGGAGCTCAGAGGCAACGTCAGATTGTGTGTATCTCAGTGAGAGAAAGAACACTGTGACTTCCCCCGTTCCTCTGACGAAAGCGGTTAGAGGGAGAAAAGCGTCCTTTGCTTTCGCTTTCCCGAAGTGAGCTCGGCAGATCTGCCCTTCGCGAAGGGCCGTTTTCCCCCGGAGAACTGCCTCGCGGTAGCCCTGTTCTGGAAGTGGAACGAGTATGCAGTGTTAGCGTTCAGCTATTGTGAAGGCTCGCTTTGGCCCAGGGCAAACGAAGCGCCGGGGGAAATCTTAGCAGAGCCCGGCGCCTTTCCACGGTTCAAAGCCTGGAACTGCAGACTCTTTTGCAAAGAAGAGAGCGCCCAGGCAACAGCAGCCTGCACGTTTCTCAGTGAAAGGGAGAACTTCCTAACTTCATCCAGTCCTCTGAGCAAAGCAGGCAGAGGGAGAGAAACTTTCTTTCCTTCCTCTTTCCTGCAACGAATTCCTCCTTTGCTCTTGCAAACGCAAGGCTTCTTCTGAAAAACTACGTCGCGGTGCAGGGATCCTTCCAGAGGAGCAACGCCATAGTTTTCGCTGGAAGGGCTTGGCAGAGCAGCCGGCGAGAAAAGGCCTCTTGCGATTCTCTTTTCTTTCTGCCTGAATGCGGTCAATTGGCACTTGCCAAAGCAAGGTTTCCCAGCACAATCTACAAAGCAGCAGCTCTCTCCTGGCAGAGGAAATCCCATGCAGTGTTGCCCTGGCGAGATAGTGTTGCTACAGTGAGGCCCAGGGAAAACAGACTGCCTGGAGAAATCCTAGCAAAGCCCTGTGTTTCCCCACAGGAGTGTATGTCAGTTTCAGTTCTTTGCCAGCAACGGAGCTCAGAGGCAACGTCAGATTGTGTGTATCTCAGTGAGAGAAAGAACACTGTGACTTCCCCCGTTCCTCTGACGAAAGCGGTTAGAGGGAGAAAAGCGTCCTTTGCTTTCGCTTTCCCGAAGTGAGCTCGGCAGATCTGCCCTTCGCGAAGGGCCGTTTTCCCCCGGAGAACTGCCTCGCGGTAGCCCTGTTCTGGAAGTGGAACGAGTATGCAGTGTTAGCGTTCAGCTATTGTGAAGGCTCGCTTTGGCCCAGGGCAAACGAAGCGCCGGGGGAAATCTTAGCAGAGCCCGGCGCCTTTCCACGGTTCAAAGCGTGGAACTGCAGACTCTTTTGCAAAGAACAGAGCGCCCAGGCAACAGCAGCCTGCACGTTTCTCAGTGAAAGGGAGAACTTCCTAACTTCATCCAGTCCTCTGAGCAAAGCAGGCAGAGGGAGAGAAACTTTCTTTCCTTCCTCTTTCCTGCAACGAATTCCTCCTTTGCTCTTGCAAACGCAAGGCTTCTTCTGAAAAACTACGTGGCGGTGCAGGGATCCTTCCAGAGGAGCAACGGCATAGTTTTAGCTGGAAGGGCTTGGCAGAGCAGCCGGCGAGAAAAGGCCTCTTGCGATTCTCTTTTCTTTCTGCCTGAATGCGGTCAATTGGCACTCGCCAAAGCAAGGTTTCCCAGCACAAACTACAAAGCAGCAGCTCTCTCCTGGCAGAGGAAATCCCATGCAGTGTTGCCCTGGCGAGATAGTGTTGCTACAGCGAGGCCCAGGGAAAACAGACTGCCTAGGGAAATCCTAGCAAAGCCCTGTGTTTCCCCACAGGAATGTATGTCAGTTTCAGTTCTTTGCCAGCAACGGAGCTCAGAGGCAACGTCAGATTGTGTGTATCTCAGTGAGAGAAAGAACACTGTGACTTCCCCCGTTCCTCTGACGAAAGCGCTTAGAGGGAGAAAAGCGTCCTTTGCTTTCTCTTTCCCGAAGTGAGCTCGGCAGATCTGCCCTTCGCGAAGGGCCGTTTTCCCCTGGAGAACTGCCTCGCGGTAGCCCTGTTCTGGAAGTGGAACGAGTATGCAGTGTTAGCGTTCAGCTATTGTGAAGGCTCGCTTTGGCCCAGGGCAAACGAAGCGCCGGGGGAAATCTTAGCAGAGCCCGGCGCCTTTCCACGGTTCAAAGCGTGGAACAGCAGACTCTTTTGCAAAGAAGAGAGCGCCCAGGCAACAGCAGCCTGCACGTTTCTCAGTGAAAGGGAGAACTTCCTAACTTCATCCAGTCCTCTGAGCAAAGCAGGCAGAGGGAGAGAAACTTTCTTTCCTTCCTCTTTCCTGCAACGAATTCCTCCTTTGCTCTTGCAAACGCAAGGCTTCTTCTGAAAAACTACGTGGCGGTGCAGGGATCCTTCCAGAGGAGCAACGGCATAGTTTTAGCTGGAAGGGCTTGGCAGAGCAGCCGGCGAGAAAAGGCCTCTTGCGATTCTCTTTTCTTTCTGCCTGAATGCGGTCAATTGGCACTTGCCAAAGCAAGGTTTCCCAGCACAATCTACAAAGCAGCAGCTCTCTCCTGGCAGAGGAAATCCCATGCAGTGTTGCCCTGGCGAGATAGTGTTGCTACAGTGAGGCCCAGGGAAAACAGACTGCCTAGAGAAATCCTAGCAAAGCCCTGTGTTTCCCCACAGGAATGTATGTCAGTTTCAGTTCTTTGCCAGCAACGGAGCTCAGAGGCAACGTCAGATTGTGTGTATCTCAGTGAGAGAAAGAACACTGTGACTTCCCCCGTTCCTCTGACGAAAGCGGTTAGAGGGAGAAAAGCGTCCTTTGCTTTCTCTTTCCCGAAGTGAGCTCGGCAGATCTGCCCTTCGCGAAGGGCCGTTTTCCCCCGGAGAACTGCCTCGCGGTAGCCCTGTTCTGGAAGTGGAACGAGTATGCAGTGTTAGCGTTCAGCTATTGTGAAGGCTCGCTTTGGCCCAGGGCAAACGAAGCGCCGGGGGAAATCTTAGCAGAGCCCGGCGCCTTTCCACGGTTCAAAGCGTGGAACTGCAGACTCTTTTGCAAAGAAGAGAGCGCCCAGGCAACAGCAGCCTGCACGTTTCTCAGTGAAAGGGAGAACTTCCTAACTTCATCCAGTCCTCTGAGGAAAGCAGGCAGAGGGAGAGAAACTTTCTTTCCTTCCTCTTTCCTGCAACGAATTCCTCCTTTGCTCTTGCAAACGCAAGGCTTCTTCTGAAAAACTACGTCGCGGTGCAGGGATCCTTCCAGAGGAGCAACGGCATAGTTTTAGCTGGAAGGGCTTGGCAGAGCAGCCGGCGAGAAAAGGCCTCTTGCGATTCTCTTTTCTTTCTGCCTGAATGCGGTCAATTGGCACTTGCCAAAGCAAGGTTTCCCAGCACAATCTACAAAGCAGCAGCTCTCTCCTGGCAGAGGAAATCCCATGCAGTGTTGCCCTGGCGAGATAGTGTTGCTACAGTGAGGCCCAGGGAAAACAGACTGCCTAGAGAAATCCTAGCAAAGCCCTGTGTTTCCCCACAGGAATGTATGTCAGTTTCAGTTCTTTGCCAGCAACGGAGCTCAGAGGCAACGTCAGATTGTGTGTATCTCAGTGAGAGAAAGAACACTGTGACTTCCCCCGTTCCTCTGACGAAAGCGGTTAGAGGGAGAAAAGCGTCCTTTGCTTTCGCTTTCCCGAAGTGAGCTCGGCAGATCTGCCCTTCGCGAAGGGCCGTTTTCCCCCAGAGAACTGCCTCGCGGTAGCCCTGTTCTGGAAGTGGAACGAGTATGCAGTGTTAGCGTTCAGCTATTGTGAAGGCTCGCTTTGGCCCAGGGCAAACGAAGCGCCGGGGGAAATCTTAGCAGAGCCCGGCGCCTTTCCACGGTTCAAAGCGTGGAACAGCAGACTCTTTTGCAAAGAAGAGAGCGCCCAGGCAACAGCAGCCTGCACGTTTCTCAGTGAAAGGGAGAACTTCCTAACTTCATCCAGTCCTCTGAGCAAAGCAGGCAGAGGGAGAGAAACTTTCTTTCCTTCCTCTTTCCTGCAACGAATTCCTCCTTTGCTCTTGCAAACGCAAGGCTTCTTCTGAAAAACTACGTCGCGGTGCAGGGATCCTTCCAGAGGAGCAACGCCATAGTTTTCGCTGGAAGGGCTTGGCAGAGCAGCCGGCGAGAAAAGGCCTCTTGCGATTCTCTTTTCTTTCTGCCTGAATGCGGTCAATTGGCACTTGCCAAAGCAAGGTTTCCCAGCACAATCTACAAAGCAGCAGCTCTCTCCTGGCAGAGGAAATCCCATGCAGTGTTGCCCTGGCGAGATAGTGTTGCTACAGTGAGGCCCAGGGAAAACAGACTGCCTAGAGAAATCCTAGCAAAGCCCTGTGTTTCCCCACAGGAGTGTATGTCAGTTTCAGTTCTTTGCCAGCAACGGAGCTCAGAGGCAACGTCAGATTGTGTGTATCTCAGTGAGAGAAAGAACACTGTGACTTCCCCCGTTCCTCTGACGAAAGCGGTTAGAGGGAGAAAAGCGTCCTTTGCTTTCGCTTTCCCGCAGTGAGCTCGGCAGATCTGCCCTTCGCGAAGGGCCGTTTTCCCCCGGAGAACTGCCTCGCGGTAGCCCTGTTCTGGAAGTGGAACGAGTATGCAGTGTTAGCGTTCAGCTATTGTGAAGGCTCGCTTTGGCCCAGGGCAAACGAAGCGCCAGGGGAAATCTTAGCAGAGCCCGGCGCCTTTCCACGGTTCAAAGCGTGGAACTGCAGACTCTTTTGCAAAGAAGAGAGCGCCCAGGCAACAGCAGCCTGCACGTTTCTCAGTGAAAGGGAGAACTTCCTAACTTCATCCAGTCCTCTGAGCAAAGCAGGCAGAGGGAGAGAAACTTTCTTTCCTTCCTCTTTCCTGCAACGAATTCCTCCTTTGCTCTTGCAAACGCAAGGCTTCTTCTGAAAAACTACGTCGCGGTGCAGGGATCCTTCCAGAGGAGCAACGCCATAGTTTTCGCTGGAAGGGCTTGGCAGAGCAGCCGGCGAGAAAAGGCCTCTTGCGATTCTCTTTTCTTTCTGCCTGAATGCGGTCAATTGGCACTTGCCAAAGCAAGGTTTCCCAGCACAATCTACAAAGCAGCAGCTCTCTCCTGGCAGAGGAAATCCCATGCAGTGTTGCCCTGGCGAGATAGTGTTGCTACAGTGAGGCCCAGGGAAAACAGACTGCCTAGAGAAATCCTAGCAAAGCCCTGTGTTTCCCCACAGGAGTGTATGTCAGTTTCAGTTCTTTGCCAGCAACGGAGCTCAGAGGCAACGTCAGATTGTGTGTATCTCAGTGAGAGAAAGAACACTGTGACTTCCCCCGTTCCTCTGACGAAAGCGGTTAGAGGGAGAAAAGCGTCCTTTGCTTTCGCTTTCCCGCAGTGAGCTCGGCAGATCTGCCCTTCGCGAAGGGCCGTTTTCCCCCGGAGAACTGCCTCGCGGTAGCCCTGTTCTGGAAGTGGAACGAGTATGCAGTGTTAGCGTTCAGCTATTGTGAAGGCTCGCTTTGGCCCAGGGCAAACGAAGCGCCAGGGGAAATCTTAGCAGAGCCCGGCGCCTTTCCACGGTTCAAAGCGTGGAACTGCAGACTCTTTTGCAAAGAAGAGAGCGCCCAGGCAACAGCAGCCTGCACGTTTCTCAGTGAAAGGGAGAACTTCCTAACTTCATCCAGTCCTCTGAGCAAAGCAGGCAGAGGGAGAGAAACTTTCTTTCCTTCCTCTTTCCTGCAACGAATTCCTCCTTTGCTCTTGCAAACGCAAGGCTTCTTCTGAAAAACTACGTCGCGGTGCAGGGATCCTTCCAGAGGAGCAACGGCATAGTTTTAGCTGGAAGGGCTTGGCAGAGCAGCCGGCGAGAAAAGGCCTCTTGCGATTCTCTTTTCTTTCTGCCTGAATGCGGTCAATTGGCACTCGCCAAAGCAAGGTTTCCCAGCACAAACTACAAAGCAGCAGCTCTCTCCTGGCAGAGGAAATCCCATGCAGTGTTGCCCTGGCGAGATAGTGTTGCTACAGCGAGGCCCAGGGAAAACAGACTGCCTAGGGAAATCCTAGCAAAGCCCTGTGTTTCCCCACAGGAATGTATGTCAGTTTCAGTTCTTTGCCAGCAACGGAGCTCAGAGGCAACGTCAGATTGTGTGTATCTCAGTGAGAGAAAGAACACTGTGACTTCCCCCGTTCCTCTGACGAAAGCGGTTAGAGGGAGAAAAGCGTCCTTTGCTTTCGCTTTCCCGCAGTGAGCTCGGCAGATCTGCCCTTCGCGAAGGGCCGTTTTCCCCCGGAGAACTGCCTCGCGGTAGCCCTGTTCTGGAAGTGGAACGAGTATGCAGTGTTAGCGTTCAGCTATTGTGAAGGCTCGCTTTGGCCCAGGGCAAACGAAGCGCCGGGGGAAATCTTAGCAGAGCCTGGCGCCTTTCCACGGTTCAAAGCGTGGAACTGCAGACTCTTTTGCAAAGAAGAGAGCGCCCAGGCAACAGCAGCCTGCACGTTTCTCAGTGAAAGGGAGAACTTCCTAACTTCATCCAGTCCTCTGAGCAAAGCAGGCAGAGGGAGAGAAACTTTCTTTCCTTCCTCTTTCCTGCAACGAATTCCTCCTTTGCTCTTGCAAACGCAAGGCTTCTTCTGAAAAACTATGTCGCGGTGCAGGGATCCTTCCAGAGGAGCAACGGCATAGTTTTAGCTGGAAGGGCTTGGCAGAGCAGCCGGCGAGAAAAGGCCTCTTGCGATTCTCTTTTCTTTCTACCTGAATGCAGTCAATTGGCACTTGCCAAAGCAAGGTTTCCCAGCACAATCTACAAAGCAGCAGCTCTCTCCTGGCAGAGGAAATCCCATGCAGTGTTGCCCTGGCGAGATAGTGTTGCTACAGTGAGGCCCAGGGAAAACAGACTGCCTGGAGAAATCCTAGCAAAGCCCTGTGTTTCCCCACAGGAGTGTATGTCAGTTTCAGTTCTTTGCCAGCAACGGAGCTCAGAGGCAACGTCAGATTGTGTGTATCTCAGTGAGAGAAAGAACACTGTGACTTCCCCCGTTCCTCTGACGAAAGCGGTTAGAGGGAGAAAAGCGTCCTTTGCTTTCGCTTTCCCGAAGTGAGCTCGGCAGATCTGCCCTTCGCGAAGGGCCGTTTTCCCCCGGAGAACTGCCTCGCGGTAGCCCTGTTCTGGAAGTGGAACGAGTATGCAGTGTTAGCGTTCAGCTATTGTGAAGGCTCGCTTTGGCCCAGGGCAAACGAAGCCCCGGGGAAATCTTAGCAGAGCCCGGCGCCTTTCCACGGTTCAAAGCGTGGAACTGCAGACTCTTTTGCAAAGAAGAGAGCGCCCAGGCAACAGCAGCCTGCACGTTTCTCAGTGAAAGGGAGAACTTCCTAACTTCATCCAGTCCTCTGAGCAAAGCAGGCAGAGGGAGAGAAACTTTCTTTCCTTCCTCTTTCCTGCAACGAATTCCTCCTTTGCTCTTGCAAACGCAAGGCTTCTTCTGAAAAACTACGTGGCGGTGCAGGGATCCTTCCAGAGGAGCAACGGCATAGTTTTAGCTGGAAGGGCTTGGCAGAGCAGCCGGCGAGAAAAGGCCTCTTGCGATTCTCTTTTCTTTCTGCCTGAATGCGGTCAATTGGCACTCGCCAAAGCAAGGTTTCCCAGCACAAACTACAAAGCAGCAGCTCTCTCCTGGCAGAGGAAATCCCATGCAGTGTTGCCCTGGCGAGATAGTGTTGCTACAGGGAGGCCCAGGGAAAACAGACTGCCTGGAGAAATCCTAGCAAAGCCCTGTGTTTCCCCACAGGAGTGTATGTCAGTTTCAGTTCTTTGCCAGCAACGGAGCTCAGAGGCAACGTCAGATTGTGTGTATCTCAGTGAGAGAAAGAACACTGTGACTTCCCCCGTTCCTCTGACGAAAGCGCTTAGAGGGAGAAAAGCGTCCTTTGCTTTCGCTTTCCCGAAGTGAGCTCGGCAGATCTGCCCTTCGCGAAGGGCCGTTTTCCCCCGGAGAACTGCCTCGCGGTAGCCCTGTTCTGGAAGTGGAACGAGTATGCAGGGTTAGCGTTCAGCTATTGTGAAGGCTCGCTTTGGCCCAGGGCAAACGAAGCGCCGGGGGAAATCTTAGCAGAGCCCGGCGCCTTTCCACGGTTCAAAGCGTGGAACTGCAGACTCTTTTGCAAAGAAGAGAGCGCCCAGGCAACAGCAGCCTGCACGTTTCTCAGTGAAAGGGAGAACTTCCTAACTTCATCCAGTCCTCTGAGCAAAGCAGGCAGAGGGAGAGAAACTTTCTTTCCTTCCTCTTTCCTGCAACGAATTCCTCCTTTGCTCTTGCAAACGCAAGGCTTCTTCTGAAAAACTACGTCGCGGTGCAGGGATCCTTCCAGAGGAGCAACGGCATAGTTTTAGCTGGAAGGGCTTGGCAGAGCAGCCGGCGAGAAAAGGCCTCTTGCGATTCTCTTTTCTTTCTGCCTGAATGCGGTCAATTGGCACTCGCCAAAGCAAGGTTTCCCAGCACAAACTACAAAGCAGCAGCTCTCTCCTGGCAGAGGAAATCCCATGCAGTGTTGCCCTGGCGAGATAGTGTTGCTACAGCGAGGCCCAGGGAAAACAGACTGCCTAGGGAAATCCTAGCAAAGCCCTGTGTTTCCCCACAGGAATGTATGTCAGTTTCAGTTCTTTGCCAGCAACGGAGCTCAGAGGCAACGTCAGATTGTGTGTATCTCAGTGAGAGAAAGAACACTGTGACTTCCCCCGTTCCTCTGACGAAAGCGGTTAGAGGGAGAAAAGCGTCCTTTGCTTTCGCTTTCCCGCAGTGAGCTCGGCAGATCTGCCCTTCGCGAAGGGCCGTTTTCCCCCGGAGAACTGCCTCGCGGTAGCCCTGTTCTGGAAGTGGAACGAGTATGCAGTGTTAGCGTTCAGCTATTGTGAAGGCTCGCTTTGGCCCAGGGCAAACGAAGCGCCGGGGGAAATCTTAGCAGAGCTCGGCGCCTTTCCACGGTTCAAAGCGTGGAACTGCAGACTCTTTTGCAAAGAAGAGAGCGCCCAGGCAACAGCAGCCTGCACGTTTCTCAGTGAAAGGGAGAACTTCCTAACTTCATCCAGTCCTCTGAGCAAAGCAGGCAGAGGGAGAGAAACTTTCTTTCCTTCCTCTTTCCTGCAACGAATTCCTCCTTTGCTCTTGCAAACGCAAGGCTTCTTCTGAAAAACTATGTCGCGGTGCAGGGATCCTTCCAGAGGAGCAACGGCATAGTTTTAGCTGGAAGGGCTTGGCAGAGCAGCCGGCGAGAAAAGGCCTCTTGCGATTCTCTTTTCTTTCTACCTGAATGCAGTCAATTGGCACTTGCCAAAGCAAGGTTTCCCAGCACAATCTACAAAGCAGCAGCTCTCTCCTGGCAGAGGAAATCCCATGCAGTGTTGCCCTGGCGAGATAGTGTTGCTACAGTGAGGCCCAGGGAAAACAGACTGCCTAGAGAAATCCTAGCAAAGCCCTGTGTTTCCCCACAGGAGTGTATGTCAGTTTCAGTTCTTTGCCAGCAACGGAGCTCAGAGGCAACGTCAGATTGTGTGTATCTCAGTGAGAGAAAGAACACTGTGACTTCCCCCGTTCCTCTGACGAAAGCGGTTAGAGGGAGAAAAGCGTCCTTTGCTTTCGCTTTCCCGCAGTGAGCTCGGCAGATCTGCCCTTCGCGAAGGGCCGTTTTCCCCCGGAGAACTGCCTCGCGGTAGCCCTGTTCTGGAAGTGGAACGAGTATGCAGTGTTAGCGTTCAGCTATTGTGAAGGCTCGCTTTGGCCCAGGGCAAACGAAGCGCCAGGGGAAATCTTAGCAGAGCCCGGCGCCTTTCCACGGTTCAAAGCGTGGAACTGCAGACTCTTTTGCAAAGAAGAGAGCGCCCAGGCAACAGCAGCCTGCACGTTTCTCAGTGAAAGGGAGAACTTCCTAACTTCATCCAGTCCTCTGAGCAAAGCAGGCAGAGGGAGAGAAACTTTCTTTCCTTCCTCTTTCCTGCAACGAATTCCTCCTTTGCTCTTGCAAACGCAAGGCTTCTTCTGAAAAACTACGTCGCGGTGCAGGGATCCTTCCAGAGGAGCAACGGCATAGTTTTAGCTGGAAGGGCTTGGCAGAGCAGCCGGCGAGAAAAGGCCTCTTGCGATTCTCTTTTCTTTCTGCCTGAATGCGGTCAATTGGCACTCGCCAAAGCAAGGTTTCCCAGCACAAACTACAAAGCAGCAGCTCTCTCCTGGCAGAGGAAATCCCATGCAGTGTTGCCCTGGCGAGATAGTGTTGCTACAGCGAGGCCCAGGGAAAACAGACTGCCTAGGGAAATCCTAGCAAAGCCCTGTGTTTCCCCACAGGAATGTATGTCAGTTTCAGTTCTTTGCCAGCAACGGAGCTCAGAGGCAACGTCAGATTGTGTGTATCTCAGTGAGAGAAAGAACACTGTGACTTCCCCCGTTCCTCTGACGAAAGCGGTTAGAGGGAGAAAAGCGTCCTTTGCTTTCGCTTTCCCGCAGTGAGCTCGGCAGATCTGCCCTTCGCGAAGGGCCGTTTTCCCCCGGAGAACTGCCTCGCGGTAGCCCTGTTCTGGAAGTGGAACGAGTATGCAGTGTTAGCGTTCAGCTATTGTGAAGGCTCGCTTTGGCCCAGGGCAAACGAAGCGCCGGGGGAAATCTTAGCAGAGCCTGGCGCCTTTCCACGGTTCAAAGCGTGGAACTGCAGACTCTTTTGCAAAGAAGAGAGCGCCCAGGCAACAGCAGCCTGCACGTTTCTCAGTGAAAGGGAGAACTTCCTAACTTCATCCAGTCCTCTGAGCAAAGCAGGCAGAGGGAGAGAAACTTTCTTTCCTTCCTCTTTCCTGCAACGAATTCCTCCTTTGCTCTTGCAAACGCAAGGCTTCTTCTGAAAAACTATGTCGCGGTGCAGGGATCCTTCCAGAGGAGCAACGGCATAGTTTTAGCTGGAAGGGCTTGGCAGAGCAGCCGGCGAGAAAAGGCCTCTTGCGATTCTCTTTTCTTTCTACCTGAATGCAGTCAATTGGCACTTGCCAAAGCAAGGTTTCCCAGCACAATCTACAAAGCAGCAGCTCTCTCCTGGCAGAGGAAATCCCATGCAGTGTTGCCCTGGCGAGATAGTGTTGCTACAGTGAGGCCCAGGGAAAACAGACTGCCTAGAGAAATCCTAGCAAAGCCCTGTGTTTCCCCACAGGAGTGTATGTCAGTTTCAGTTCTTTGCCAGCAACGGAGCTCAGAGGCAACGTCAGATTGTGTGTATCTCAGTGAGAGAAAGAACACTGTGACTTCCCCCGTTCCTCTGACGAAAGCGGTTAGAGGGAGAAAAGCGTCCTTTGCTTTCGCTTTCCCGCAGTGAGCTCGGCAGATCTGCCCTTCGCGAAGGGCCGTTTTCCCCCGGAGAACTGCCTCGCGGTAGCCCTGTTCTGGAAGTGGAACGAGTATGCAGTGTTAGCGTTCAGCTATTGTGAAGGCTCGCTTTGGCCCAGGGCAAACGAAGCGCCGGGGGAAATCTTAGCAGAGCCCGGCGCCTTTCCACGGTTCAAAGCGTGGAACTGCAGACTCTTTTGCAAAGAAGAGAGCGCCCAGGCAACAGCAGCCTGCACGTTTCTCAGTGAAAGGGAGAACTTCCTAACTTCATCCAGTCCTCTGAGCAAAGCAGGCAGAGGGAGAGAAACTTTCTTTCCTTCCTCTTTCCTGCAACGAATTCCTCCTTTGCTCTTGCAAACGCAAGGCTTCTTCTGAAAAACTACGTCGCGGTGCAGGGATCCTTCCAGAGGAGCAACGCCATAGTTTTCGCTGGAAGGGCTTGGCAGAGCAGCCGGCGAGAAAAGGCCTCTTGCGATTCTCTTTTCTTTCTGCCTGAATGCGGTCAATTGGCACTTGCCAAAGCAAGGTTTCCCAGCACAATCTACAAAGCAGCAGCTCTCTCCTGGCAGAGGAAATCCCATGCAGTGTTGCCCTGGCGAGATAGTGTTGCTACAGTGAGGCCCAGGGAAAACAGACTGCCTGGAGAAATCCTAGCAAAGCCCTGTGTTTCCCCACAGGAGTGTATGTCAGTTTCAGTTCTTTGCCAGCAACGGAGCTCAGAGGCAACGTCAGATTGTGTGTATCTCAGTGAGAGAAAGAACACTGTGACTTCCCCCGTTCCTCTGACGAAAGCGGTTAGAGGGAGAAAAGCGTCCTTTGCTTTCGCTTTCCCGAAGTGAGCTCGGCAGATCTGCCCTTCGCGAAGGGCCGTTTTCCCCCGGAGAACTGCCTCGCGGTAGCCCTGTTCTGGAAGTGGAACGAGTATGCAGTGTTAGGGTTCAGCTATTGTGAAGGCTCGCTTTGGCCCAGGGCAAACGAAGCGCCGGGGGAAATCTTAGCAGAGCCCGGCGCCTTTCCACGGTTCAAAGCGTGGAACTGCAGACTCTTTTGCAAAGAAGAGAGCGCCCAGGCAACAGCAGCCTGCACGTTTCTCAGTGAAAGGGAGAACTTCCTAACTTCATCCAGTCCTCTGAGCAAAGCAGGCAGAGGGAGAGAAACTTTCTTTCCTTCCTCTTTCCTGCAACGAATTCCTCCTTTGCTCTTGCAAACGCAAGGCTTCTTCTGAAAAACTACGTCGCGGTGCAGGGATCCTTCCAGAGGAGCAACGGCATAGTTTTAGCTGGAAGGGCTTGGCAGAGCAGCCGGCGAGAAAAGGCCTCTTGCGATTCTCTTTTCTTTCTGCCTGAATGCGGTCAATTGGCACTTGCCAAAGCAAGGTTTCCCAGCACAATCTACAAAGCAGCAGCTCTCTCCTGGCAGAGGAAATCCCATGCAGTGTTGCCCTGGCGAGATAGTGTTGCTACAGTGAGGCCCAGGGAAAACAGACTGCCTGGAGAAATCCTAGCAAAGCCCTGTGTTTCCCCACAGGAGTGTATGTCAGTTTCAGTTCTTTGCCAGCAACGGAGCTCAGAGGCAACGTCAGATTGTGTGTATCTCAGTGAGAGAAAGAACACTGTGACTTCCCCCGTTCCTCTGACGAAAGCGGTTAGAGGGAGAAAAGCGTCCTTTGCTTTCGCTTTCCCGAAGTGAGCTCGGCAGATCTGCCCTTCGCGAAGGGCCGTTTTCCCCCGGAGAACTGCCTCGCGGTAGCCCTGTTCTGGAAGTGGAACGAGTATGCAGTGTTAGCGTTCAGCTATTGTGAAGGCTCGCTTTGGCCCAGGGCAAACGAAGCGCCGGGGGAAATCTTAGCAGAGCCCGGCGCCTTTCCACGGTTCAAAGCCTGGAACTGCAGACTCTTTTGCAAAGAAGAGAGCGCCCAGGCAACAGCAGCCTGCACGTTTCTCAGTGAAAGGGAGAACTTCCTAACTTCATCCAGTCCTCTGAGCAAAGCAGGCAGAGGGAGAGAAACTTTCTTTCCTTCCTCTTTCCTGCAACGAATTCCTCCTTTGCTCTTGCAAACGCAAGGCTTCTTCTGAAAAACTACGTCGCGGTGCAGGGATCCTTCCAGAGGAGCAACGCCATAGTTTTCGCTGGAAGGGCTTGGCAGAGCAGCCGGCGAGAAAAGGCCTCTTGCGATTCTCTTTTCTTTCTGCCTGAATGCGGTCAATTGGCACTTGCCAAAGCAAGGTTTCCCAGCACAATCTACAAAGCAGCAGCTCTCTCCTGGCAGAGGAAATCCCATGCAGTGTTGCCCTGGCGAGATAGTGTTGCTACAGTGAGGCCCAGGGAAAACAGACTGCCTGGAGAAATCCTAGCAAAGCCCTGTGTTTCCCCACAGGAGTGTATGTCAGTTTCAGTTCTTTGCCAGCAACGGAGCTCAGAGGCAACGTCAGATTGTGTGTATCTCAGTGAGAGAAAGAACACTGTGACTTCCCCCGTTCCTCTGACGAAAGCGGTTAGAGGGAGAAAAGCGTCCTTTGCTTTCGCTTTCCCGAAGTGAGCTCGGCAGATCTGCCCTTCGCGAAGGGCCGTTTTCCCCCGGAGAACTGCCTCGCGGTAGCCCTGTTCTGGAAGTGGAACGAGTATGCAGTGTTAGCGTTCAGCTATTGTGAAGGCTCGCTTTGGCCCAGGGCAAACGAAGCGCCGGGGGAAATCTTAGCAGAGCCCGGCGCCTTTCCACGGTTCAAAGCGTGGAACTGCAGACTCTTTTGCAAAGAAGAGAGCGCCCAGGCAACAGCAGCCTGCACGTTTCTCAGTGAAAGGGAGAACTTCCTAACTTCATCCAGTCCTCTGAGCAAAGCAGGCAGAGGGAGAGAAACTTTCTTTCCTTCCTCTTTCCTGCAACGAATTCCTCCTTTGCTCTTGCAAACGCAAGGCTTCTTCTGAAAAACTACGTGGCGGTGCAGGGATCCTTCCAGAGGAGCAACGGCATAGTTTTAGCTGGAAGGGCTTGGCAGAGCAGCCGGCGAGAAAAGGCCTCTTGCGATTCTCTTTTCTTTCTGCCTGAATGCGGTCAATTGGCACTCGCCAAAGCAAGGTTTCCCAGCACAAACTACAAAGCAGCAGCTCTCTCCTGGCAGAGGAAATCCCATGCAGTGTTGCCCTGGCGAGATAGTGTTGCTACAGCGAGGCCCAGGGAAAACAGACTGCCTAGGGAAATCCTAGCAAAGCCCTGTGTTTCCCCACAGGAATGTATGTCAGTTTCAGTTCTTTGCCAGCAACGGAGCTCAGAGGCAACGTCAGATTGTGTGTATCTCAGTGAGAGAAAGAACACTGTGACTTCCCCCGTTCCTCTGACGAAAGCGCTTAGAGGGAGAAAAGCGTCCTTTGCTTTCTCTTTCCCGAAGTGAGCTCGGCAGATCTGCCCTTCGCGAAGGGCCGTTTTCCCCTGGAGAACTGCCTCGCGGTAGCCCTGTTCTGGAAGTGGAACGAGTATGCAGTGTTAGCGTTCAGCTATTGTGAAGGCTCGCTTTGGCCCAGGGCAAACGAAGCGCCGGGGGAAATCTTAGCAGAGCCCGGCGCCTTTCCACGGTTCAAAGCGTGGAACAGCAGACTCTTTTGCAAAGAAGAGAGCGCCCAGGCAACAGCAGCCTGCACGTTTCTCAGTGAAAGGGAGAACTTCCTAACTTCATCCAGTCCTCTGAGCAAAGCAGGCAGAGGGAGAGAAACTTTCTTTCCTTCCTCTTTCCTGCAACGAATTCCTCCTTTGCTCTTGCAAACGCAAGGCTTCTTCTGAAAAACTACGTGGCGGTGCAGGGATCCTTCCAGAGGAGCAACGGCATAGTTTTAGCTGGAAGGGCTTGGCAGAGCAGCCGGCGAGAAAAGGCCTCTTGCGATTCTCTTTTCTTTCTGCCTGAATGCGGTCAATTGGCACTTGCCAAAGCAAGGTTTCCCAGCACAATCTACAAAGCAGCAGCTCTCTCCTGGCAGAGGAAATCCCATGCAGTGTTGCCCTGGCGAGATAGTGTTGCTACAGTGAGGCCCAGGGAAAACAGACTGCCTAGAGAAATCCTAGCAAAGCCCTGTGTTTCCCCACAGGAATGTATGTCAGTTTCAGTTCTTTGCCAGCAACGGAGCTCAGAGGCAACGTCAGATTGTGTGTATCTCAGTGAGAGAAAGAACACTGTGACTTCCCCCGTTCCTCTGACGAAAGCGGTTAGAGGGAGAAAAGCGTCCTTTGCTTTCTCTTTCCCGAAGTGAGCTCGGCAGATCTGCCCTTCGCGAAGGGCCGTTTTCCCCCGGAGAACTGCCTCGCGGTAGCCCTGTTCTGGAAGTGGAACGAGTATGCAGTGTTAGCGTTCAGCTATTGTGAAGGCTCGCTTTGGCCCAGGGCAAACGAAGCGCCGGGGGAAATCTTAGCAGAGCCCGGCGCCTTTCCACGGTTCAAAGCGTGGAACTGCAGACTCTTTTGCAAAGAAGAGAGCGCCCAGGCAACAGCAGCCTGCACGTTTCTCAGTGAAAGGGAGAACTTCCTAACTTCATCCAGTCCTCTGAGGAAAGCAGGCAGAGGGAGAGAAACTTTCTTTCCTTCCTCTTTCCTGCAACGAATTCCTCCTTTGCTCTTGCAAACGCAAGGCTTCTTCTGAAAAACTACGTCGCGGTGCAGGGATCCTTCCAGAGGAGCAACGGCATAGTTTTAGCTGGAAGGGCTTGGCAGAGCAGCCGGCGAGAAAAGGCCTCTTGCGATTCTCTTTTCTTTCTGCCTGAATGCGGTCAATTGGCACTTGCCAAAGCAAGGTTTCCCAGCACAATCTACAAAGCAGCAGCTCTCTCCTGGCAGAGGAAATCCCATGCAGTGTTGCCCTGGCGAGATAGTGTTGCTACAGTGAGGCCCAGGGAAAACAGACTGCCTAGAGAAATCCTAGCAAAGCCCTGTGTTTCCCCACAGGAATGTATGTCAGTTTCAGTTCTTTGCCAGCAACGGAGCTCAGAGGCAACGTCAGATTGTGTGTATCTCAGTGAGAGAAAGAACACTGTGACTTCCCCCGTTCCTCTGACGAAAGCGGTTAGAGGGAGAAAAGCGTCCTTTGCTTTCGCTTTCCCGAAGTGAGCTCGGCAGATCTGCCCTTCGCGAAGGGCCGTTTTCCCCCAGAGAACTGCCTCGCGGTAGCCCTGTTCTGGAAGTGGAACGAGTATGCAGTGTTAGCGTTCAGCTATTGTGAAGGCTCGCTTTGGCCCAGGGCAAACGAAGCGCCGGGGGAAATCTTAGCAGAGCCCGGCGCCTTTCCACGGTTCAAAGCGTGGAACAGCAGACTCTTTTGCAAAGAAGAGAGCGCCCAGGCAACAGCAGCCTGCACGTTTCTCAGTGAAAGGGAGAACTTCCTAACTTCATCCAGTCCTCTGAGCAAAGCAGGCAGAGGGAGAGAAACTTTCTTTCCTTCCTCTTTCCTGCAACGAATTCCTCCTTTGCTCTTGCAAACGCAAGGCTTCTTCTGAAAAACTACGTGGCGGTGCAGGGATCCTTCCAGAGGAGCAACGGCATAGTTTTCGCTGGAAGGGCTTGGCAGAGCAGCCGGCGAGAAAAGGCCTCTTGCGATTCTCTTTTCTTTCTGCCTGAATGCGGTCAATTGGCACTTGCCAAAGCAAGGTTTCCCAGCACAATCTACAAAGCAGCAGCTCTCTCCTGGCAGAGGAAATCCCATGCAGTGTTGCCCTGGCGAGATAGTGTTGCTACAGCGAGGCCCAGGGAAAACAGACTGCCTAGAGAAATCCTAGCAAAGCCCTGTGTTTCCCCACAGGAATGTATGTCAGTTTCAGTTCTTTGCCAGCAACGGAGCTCAGAGGCAACGTCAGATTGTGTGTATCTCAGTGAGAGAAAGAACACTGTGACTTCCCCCGTTCCTCTGACGAAAGCGGTTAGAGGGAGAAAAGCGTCCTTTGCTTTCGCTTTCCCGAAGTGAGCTCGGCAGATCTGCCCTTCGCGAAGGGCCGTTTTCCCCCGGAGAACTGCCTCGCGGTAGCCCTGTTCTGGAAGTGGAACGAGTATGCAGTGTTAGCGTTCAGCTATTGTGAAGGCTCGCTTTGGCCCAGGGCAAACGAAGCGCCGGGGGAAATCTTAGCAGAGCCCGGCGCCTTTCCACGGTTCAAAGCGTGGAACTGCAGACTCTTTTGCAAAGAAGAGAGCGCCCAGGCAACAGCAGCCTGCACGTTTCTCAGTGAAAGGGAGAACTTCCTAACTTCATCCAGTCCTCTGAGCAAAGCAGGCAGAGGGAGAGAAACTTTCTTTCCTTCCTCTTTCCTGCAACGAATTCCTCCTTTGCTCTTGCAAACGCAAGGCTTCTTCTGAAAAACTACGTGGCGGTGCAGGGATCCTTCCAGAGGAGCAACGGCATAGTTTTAGCTGGAAGGGCTTGGCAGAGCAGCCGGCGAGAAAAGGCCTCTTGCTATTCTCTTTTCTTTCTTCCTGAATGCGGTCAGTTGGCACTTGCCAAAGCAAGGTTTCCCAGCACAATCTACAAAGCAGCAGCTCTCTCCTGGCAGAGGAAATCCCATGCAGTGTTGCCCTGGCGAGATAGTGTTGCTACAGTGAGGCCCAGGGAAAACAGACTGCCTAGAGAAATCCTAGCAAAGCCCTGTGTTTCCCCACAGGAATGTATGTCAGTTTCAGTTCTTTGCCAGCAACGGAGCTCAGAGGCAACGTCAGATTGTGTGTATCTCAGTGAGAGAAAGAACACTGTGACTTCCCCCGTTCCTCTGACGAAAGCGGTTAGAGGGAGAAAAGCGTCCTTTGCTTTCGCTTTCCCGAAGTGAGCTCGGCAGATCTGCCCTTCGCGAAGGGCCGTTTTCCCCCGGAGAACTGCCTCGCGGTAGCCCTGTTCTGGAAGTGGAACGAGTATGCAGTGTTAGCGTTCAGCTATTGTGAAGGCTCGCTTTGGCCCAGGGCAAACGAAGCGCCGGGGGAAATCTTAGCAGAGCCCGGCGCCTTTCCACGGTTCAAAGCGTGGAACTGCAGACTCTTTTGCAAAGAAGAGAGCGCCCAGGCAACAGCAGCCTGCACGTTTCTCAGTGAAAGGGAGAACTTCCTAACTTCATCCAGTCCTCTGAGCAAAGCAGGCAGAGGGAGAGAAACTTTCTTTCCTTCCTCTTTCCTGCAACGAATTCCTCCTTTGCTCTTGCAAACGCAAGGCTTCTTCTGAAAAACTACGTCGCGGTGCAGGGATCCTTCCAGAGGAGCAACGGCATAGTTTTAGCTGGAAGGGCTTGGCAGAGCAGCCGGCGAGAAAAGGCCTCTTGCGATTCTCTTTTCTTTCTGCCTGAATGCGGTCAATTGGCACTCGCCAAAGCAAGGTTTCCCAGCACAATCTACAAAGCAGCAGCTCTCTCCTGGCAGAGGAAATCCCATGCAGTGTTGCCCTGGTGAAATAGTGTTGCTACAGCGAGGCCCAGGGAAAACAGACTGCCTAGGGAAATCCTAGCAAAGCCCTGTGTTTCCCCACAGAAATGTATGTCAGTTTCATTTCTTTGCCAGCAACGGAGCTCAGAGGCAACGTCAGATTGTGTGTATCTCAGTGAGAGAAAGAACACTGTGACTTCCCCCGTTCCTCTGACGAAAGCGGTTAGAGGGAGAAAAGCGTCCTTTGCTTTCGCTTTCCCGAAGTGAGCTCGGCAGATCTGCCCTTCGCGAAGGGCCGTTTTCCCCCGGAGAACTGCCTCGCGGTAGCCCTGTTCTGGAAGTGGAACGAGTATGCAGTGTTAGCGTTCAGCTATTGTGAAGGCTCGCTTTGGCCCAGGGCAAACGAAGCGCCGGGGGAAATCTTAGCAGAGCCCGGCGCCTTTCCACGGTTCAAAGCGTGGAACTGCAGACTCTTTTGCAAAGAAGAGAGCGCCCAGGCAACAGCAGCCTGTACGTTTCTCAGTGAAAGGGAGAACTTCCTAACTTCATCCAGTCCTCTGAGCAAAGCAGGCAGAGGGAGAGAAACTTTCTTTCCTTCCTCTTTCCTGCAACGAATTCCTCCTTTGCTCTTGCAAACGCAAGGCTTCTTCTGAAAAACTACGTCGCGGTGCAGGGATCCTTCCAGAGGAGCAACGGCATAGTTTTAGCTGGAAGGGCTTGGCAGAGCAGCCGGCGAGAAAAGGCCTCTTGCGATTCTCTTTTCTTTCTGCCTGAATGCGGTCAATTGGCACTCGCCAAAGCAAGGTTTCCCAGCACAAACTACAAAGCAGCAGCTCTCTCCTGGCAGAGGAAATCCCATGCAGTGTTGCCCTGGCGAGATAGTGTTGCTACAGCGAGGCCCAGGGAAAACAGACTGCCTAGGGAAATCCTAGCAAAGCCCTGTGTTTCCCCACAGGAATGTATGTCAGTTTCAGTTCTTTGCCAGCAACGGAGCTCAGAGGCAACGTCAGATTGTGTGTATCTCAGTGAGAGAAAGAACACTGTGACTTCCCCCGTTCCTCTGACGAAAGCGGTTAGAGGGAGAAAAGCGTCCTTTGCTTTCTCTTTCCCGAAGTGAGCTCGGCAGATCTGCCCTTCGCGAAGGGCCGTTTTCCCCTGGAGAACTGCCTCGCGGTAGCCCTGTTCTGGAAGTGGAACGAGTATGCAGTGTTAGCGTTCAGCTATTGTGAAGGCTCGCTTTGGCCCAGGGCAAACGAAGCGCCGGGGGAAATCTTAGCAGAGCCCGGCGCCTTTCCACGGTTCAAAGCGTGGAACAGCAGACTCTTTTGCAAAGAAGAGAGCGCCCAGGCAACAGCAGCCTGCACGTTTCTCAGTGAAAGGGAGAACTTCCTAACTTCATCCAGTCCTCTGAGCAAAGCAGGCAGAGGGAGAGAAACTTTCTTTCCTTCCTCTTTCCTGCAACGAATTCCTCCTTTGCTCTTGCAAACGCAAGGCTTCTTCTGAAAAACTATGTCGCGGTGCAGGGATCCTTCCAGAGGAGCAACGGCATAGTTTTAGCTGGAAGGGCTTGGCAGAGCAGCCGGCGAGAAAAGGCCTCTTGCGATTCTCTTTTCTTTCTGCCTGAATGCGGTCAATTGGCACTTGCCAAAGCAAGGTTTCCCAGCACAATCTACAAAGCAGCAGCTCTCTCCTGGCAGAGGAAATCCCATGCAGTGTTGCCCTGGCGAGATAGTGTTGCTACAGTGAGGCCCAGGGAAAACAGACTGCCTAGAGAAATCCTAGCAAAGCCCTGTGTTTCCCCACAGGAATGTATGTCAGTTTCAGTTCTTTGCCAGCAACGGAGCTCAGAGGCAACGTCAGATTGTGTGTATCTCAGTGAGAGAAAGAACACTGTGACTTCCCCCGTTCCTCTGACGAAAGCGGTTAGAGGGAGAAAAGCGTCCTTTGCTTTCTCTTTCCCGAAGTGAGCACGGCAGATCTGCCCTTCGCGAAGGGCCGTTTTCCCCCGGAGAACTGCCTCGCGGTAGCCCTGTTCTGGAAGTGGAACGAGTATGCAGTGTTAGCGTTCAGCTATTGTGAAGGCTCGCTTTGGCCCAGGGCAAACGAAGCGCCGGGGGAAATCTTAGCAGAGCCTGGCGCCTTTCCACGGTTCAAAGCGTGGAACTGCAGACTCTTTTGCAAAGAAGAGAGCGCCCAGGCAACAGCAGCCTGCACGTTTCTCAGTGAAAGGGAGAACTTCCTAACTTCATCCAGTCCTCTGAGCAAAGCAGGCAGAGGGAGAGAAACTTTCTTTCCTTCCTCTTTCCTGCAACGAATTCCTCCTTTGCTCTTGCAAACGCAAGGCTTCTTCTGAAAAACTACGTCGCGGTGCAGGGATCCTTCCAGAGGAGCAACGGCATAGTTTTAGCTGGAAGGGCTTGGCAGAGCAGCCGGCGAGAAAAGGCCTCTTGCGATTCTCTTTTCTTTCTGCCTGAATGCGGTCAATTGGCACTTGCCAAAGCAAGGTTTCCCAGCACAATCTACAAAGCAGCAGCTCTCTCCTGGCAGAGGAAATCCCATGCAGTGTTGCCCTGGCGAGATAGTGTTGCTACAGTGAGGCCCAGGGAAAACAGACTGCCTAGAGAAATCCTAGCAAAGCCCTGTGTTTCCCCACAGGAATGTATGTCAGTTTCAGTTCTTTGCCAGCAACGGAGCTCAGAGGCAACGTCAGATTGTGTGTATCTCAGTGAGAGAAAGAACACTGTGACTTCCCCCGTTCCTCTGACGAAAGCGGTTAGAGGGAGAAAAGCGTCCTTTGCTTTCGCTTTCCCGAAGTGAGCTCGGCAGATCTGCCCTTCGCGAAGGGCCGTTTTCCCCCAGAGAACTGCCTCGCGGTAGCCCTGTTCTGGAAGTGGAACGAGTATGCAGTGTTAGCGTTCAGCTATTGTGAAGGCTCGCTTTGGCCCAGGGCAAACGAAGCGCCGGGGGAAATCTTAGCAGAGCCCGGCGCCTTTCCACGGTTCAAAGCGTGGAACTGCAGACTCTTTTGCAAAGAAGAGAGCGCCCAGGCAACAGCAGCCTGCACGTTTCTCAGTGAAAGGGAGAACTTCCTAACTTCATCCAGTCCTCTGAGCAAAGCAGGCAGAGGGAGAGAAACTTTCTTTCCTTCCTCTTTCCTGCAACGAATTCCTCCTTTGCTCTTGCAAACGCAAGGCTTCTTCTGAAAAACTAGGTCGCGGTGCAGGGATCCTTCCAGAGGAGCAACGGCATAGTTTTAGCTGGAAGGGCTTGGCAGAGCAGCCGGCGAGAAAAGGCCTCTTGCGATTCTCTTTTCTTTCTGCCTGAATGCGGTCAATTGGCACTTGCCAAAGCAAGGTTTCCCAGCACAATCTACAAAGCAGCAGCTCTCTCCTGGCAGAGGAAATCCCATGCAGTGTTGCCCTGGCGAGATAGTGTTGCTACAGCGAGGCCCAGGGAAAACAGACTGCCTAGAGAAATCCTAGCAAAGCCCTGTGTTTCCCCACAGGAATGTATGTCAGTTTCAGTTCTTTGCCAGCAACGGAGCTCAGAGGCAACGTCAGATTGTGTGTATCTCAGTGAGAGAAAGAACACTGTGACTTCCCCCGTTCCTCTGACGAAAGCGGTTAGAGGGAGAAAAGCGTCCTTTGCTTTCGCTTTCCCGAAGTGAGCTCGGCAGATCTGCCCTTCGCGAAGGGCCGTTTTCCCCCGGAGAACTGCCTCGCGGTAGCCCTGTTCTGGAAGTGGAACGAGTATGCAGTGTTAGCGTTCAGCTATTGTGAAGGCTCGCTTTGGCCCAGGGCAAACGAAGCGCCGGGGGAAATCTTAGCAGAGCCCGGCGCCTTTCCACGGTTCAAAGCGTGGAACTGCAGACTCTTTTGCAAAGAAGAGAGCGCCCAGGCAACAGCAGCCTGCACGTTTCTCAGTGAAAGGGAGAACTTCCTAACTTCATCCAGTCCTCTGAGCAAAGCAGGCAGAGGGAGAGAAACTTTCTTTCCTTCCTCTTTCCTGCAACGAATTCCTCCTTTGCTCTTGCAAACGCAAGGCTTCTTCTGAAAAACTACGTGGCGGTGCAGGGATCCTTCCAGAGGAGCAACGGCATAGTTTTAGCTGGAAGGGCTTGGCAGAGCAGCCGGCGAGAAAAGGCCTCTTGCGATTCTCTTTTCTTTCTTCCTGAATGCGGTCAGTTGGCACTTGCCAAAGCAAGGTTTCCCAGCACAATCTACAAAGCAGCAGCTCTCTCCTGGCAGAGGAAATCCCATGCAGTGTTGCCCTGGCGAGATAGTGTTGCTACAGTGAGGCCCAGGGAAAACAGACTGCCTAGAGAAATCCTAGCAAAGCCCTGTGTTTCCCCACAGGAATGTATGTCAGTTTCAGTTCTTTGCCAGCAACGGAGCTCAGAGGCAACGTCAGATTGTGTGTATCTCAGTGAGAGAAAGAACACTGTGACTTCCCCCGTTCCTCTGACGAAAGCGGTTAGAGGGAGAAAAGCGTCCTTTGCTTTCGCTTTCCCGAAGTGAGCTCGGCAGATCTGCCCTTCGCGAAGGGCCGTTTTCCCCCGGAGAACTGCCTCGCGGTAGCCCTGTTCTGGAAGTGGAACGAGTATGCAGTGTTAGCGTTCAGCTATTGTGAAGGCTCGCTTTGGCCCAGGGCAAACGAAGCGCCGGGGGAAATCTTAGCAGAGCCCGGCGCCTTTCCACGGTTCAAAGCGTGGAACTGCAGACTCTTTTGCAAAGAAGAGAGCGCCCAGGCAACAGCAGCCTGCACGTTTCTCAGTGAAAGGGAGAACTTCCTAACTTCATCCAGTCCTCTGAGCAAAGCAGGCAGAGGGAGAGAAACTTTCTTTCCTTCCTCTTTCCTGCAACGAATTCCTCCTTTGCTCTTGCAAACGCAAGGCTTCTTCTGAAAAACTACGTGGCGGTGCAGGGATCCTTCCAGAGGAGCAACGGCATAGTTTTAGCTGGAAGGGCTTGGCAGAGCAGCCGGCGAGAAAAGGCCTCTTGCGATTCTCTTTTCTTTCTGCCTGAATGCGGTCAATTGGCACTCGCCAAAGCAAGGTTTCCCAGCACAAACTACAAAGCAGCAGCTCTCTCCTGGCAGAGGAAATCCCATGCAGTGTTGCCCTGGCGAGATAGTGTTGCTACAGCGAGGCCCAGGGAAAACAGACTGCCTAGGGAAATCCTAGCAAAGCCCTGTGTTTCCCCACATGAATGTATGTCAGTTTCAGTTCTTTGCCAGCAACGGAGCTCAGAGGCAACGTCAGATTGTGTGTATCTCAGTGAGAGAAAGAACACTGTGACTTCCCCCGTTCCTCTGACGAAAGCGCTTAGAGGGAGAAAAGCGTCCTTTGTTTTCTCTTTCCCGAAGTGAGCTCGGCAGATCTGCCCTTCGCGAAGGGCCGTTTTCCCCTGGAGAACTGCCTCGCGGTAGCCCTGTTCTGGAAGTGGAACGAGTATGCAGTGTTAGCGTTCAGCTATTGTGAAGGCTCGCTTTGGCCCAGGGCAAACGAAGCGCCGGGGGAAATCTTAGCAGAGCCCGGCGCCTTTCCACGGTTCAAAGCGTGGAACAGCAGACTCTTTTGCAAAGAAGAGAGCGCCCAGGCAACAGCAGCCTGCACGTTTCTCAGTGAAAGGGAGAACTTCCTAACTTCATCCAGTCCTCTGAGCAAAGCAGGCAGAGGGAGAGAAACTTTCTTTCCTTCCTCTTTCCTGCAACGAATTCCTCCTTTGCTCTTGCAAACGCAAGGCTTCTTCTGAAAAACTACGTCGCGGTGCAGGGATCCTTCCAGAGGAGCAACGGCATAGTTTTAGCTGGAAGGGCTTGGCAGAGCAGCCGGCGAGAAAAGGCCTCTTGCGATTCTCTTTTCTTTCTGCCTGAATGCGGTCAATTGGCACTTGCCAAAGCAAGGTTTCCCAGCACAATCTACAAAGCAGCAGCTCTCTCCTGGCAGAGGAAATCCCATGCAGTGTTGCCCTGGCGAGATAGTGTTGCTACAGTGAGGCCCAGGGAAAACAGACTGCCTAGAGAAATCCTAGCAAAGCCCTGTGTTTCCCCACAGGAATGTATGTCAGTTTCAGTTCTTTGCCAGCAACGGAGCTCAGAGGCAACGTCAGATTGTGTGTATCTCAGTGAGAGAAAGAACACTGTGACTTCCCCCGTTCCTCTGACGAAAGCGGTTAGAGGGAGAAAAGCGTCCTTTGCTTTCGCTTTCCCGAAGTGAGCTCGGCAGATCTGCCCTTCGCGAAGGGCCGTTTTCCCCCAGAGAACTGCCTCGCGGTAGCCCTGTTCTGGAAGTGGAACGAGTATGCAGTGTTAGCGTTCAGCTATTGTGAAGGCTCGCTTTGGCCCAGGGCAAACGAAGCGCCGGGGGAAATCTTAGCAGAGCCCGGCGCCTTTCCACGGTTCAAAGCGTGGAACTGCAGACTCTTTTGCAAAGAAGAGAGCGCCCAGGCAACAGCAGCCTGCACGTTTCTCAGTGAAAGGGAGAACTTCCTAACTTCATCCAGTCCTCTGAGCAAAGCAGGCAGAGGGAGAGAAACTTTCTTTCCTTCCTCTTTCCTGCAACGAATTCCTCCTTTGCTCTTGCAAACGCAAGGCTTCTTCTGAAAAACTACGTCGCGGTGCAGGGATCCTTCCAGAGGAGCAACGCCATAGTTTTCGCTGGAAGGGCTTGGCAGAGCAGCCGGCGAGAAAAGGCCTCTTGCGATTCTCTTTTCTTTCTGCCTGAATGCGGTCAATTGGCACTCGCCAAAGCAAGGTTTCCCAGCACAAACTACAAAGCAGCAGCTCTCTCCTGGCAGAGGAAATCCCATGCAGTGTTGCCCTGGCGAGATAGTGTTGCTACAGCGAGGCCCAGGGAAAACAGACTGCCTAGGGAAATCCTAGCAAAGCCCTGTGTTTCCCCACAGGAATGTATGTCAGTTTCAGTTCTTTGCCAGCAACGGAGCTCAGAGGCAACGTCAGATTGTATCTCAGTGAGAGAAAGAACACTGTGACTTCCCCCGTTCCTCTGACGAAAGCGCTTAGAGGGAGAAAAGCGTCCTTTGCTTTCTCTTTCCCGAAGTGAGCTCGGCAGATCTGCCCTTCGCGAAGGGCCGTTTTCCCCTGGAGAACTGCCTCGCGGTAGCCCTGTTCTGGAAGTGGAACGAGTATGCAGTGTTAGCGTTCAGCTATTGTGAAGGCTCGCTTTGGCCCAGGGCAAACGAAGCGCCGGGGGAAATCTTAGCAGAGCCCGGCGCCTTTCCACGGTTCAAAGCGTGGAACAGCAGACTCTTTTGCAAAGAAGAGAGCGCCCAGGCAACAGCAGCCTGCACGTTTCTCAGTGAAAGGGAGAACTTCCTAACTTCATCCAGTCCTCTGAGCAAAGCAGGCAGAGGGAGAGAAACTTTCTTTCCTTCCTCTTTCCTGCAACGAATTCCTCCTTTGCTCTTGCAAACGCAAGGCTTCTTCTGAAAAACTACGTGGCGGTGCAGGGATCCTTCCAGAGGAGCAACGGCATAGTTTTAGCTGGAAGGGCTTGGCAGAGCAGCCGGCGAGAAAAGGCCTCTTGCGATTCTCTTTTCTTTCTGCCTGAATGCGGTCAATTGGCACTTGCCAAAGCAAGGTTTCCCAGCACAATCTACAAAGCAGCAGCTCTCTCCTGGCAGAGGAAATCCCATGCAGTGTTGCCCTGGCGAGATAGTGTTGCTACAGTGAGGCCCAGGGAAAACAGACTGCCTAGAGAAATCCTAGCAAAGCCCTGTGTTTCCCCACAGGAATGTATGTCAGTTTCAGTTCTTTGCCAGCAACGGAGCTCAGAGGCAACGTCAGATTGTGTGTATCTCAGTGAGAGAAAGAACACTGTGACTTCCCCCGTTCCTCTGACGAAAGCGGTTAGAGGGAGAAAAGCGTCCTTTGCTTTCTCTTTCCCGAAGTGAGCACGGCAGATCTGCCCTTCGCGAAGGGCCGTTTTCCCCCGGAGAACTGCCTCGCGGTAGCCCTGTTCTGGAAGTGGAACGAGTATGCAGTGTTAGCGTTCAGCTATTGTGAAGGCTCGCTTTGGCCCAGGGCAAACGAAGCGCCGGGGGAAATCTTAGCAGAGCCTGGCGCCTTTCCACGGTTCAAAGCGTGGAACTGCAGACTCTTTTGCAAAGAAGAGAGCGCCCAGGCAACAGCAGCCTGCACGTTTCTCAGTGAAAGGGAGAACTTCCTAACTTCATCCAGTCCTCTGAGCAAAGCAGGCAGAGGGAGAGAAACTTTCTTTCCTTCCTCTTTCCTGCAACGAATTCCTCCTTTGCTCTTGCAAACGCAAGGCTTCTTCTGAAAAACTACGTCGCGGTGCAGGGATCCTTCCAGAGGAGCAACGGCATAGTTTTAGCTGGAAGGGCTTGGCAGAGCAGCCGGCGAGAAAAGGCCTCTTGCGATTCTCTTTTCTTTCTGCCTGAATGCGGTCAATTGGCACTTGCCAAAGCAAGGTTTCCCAGCACAATCTACAAAGCAGCAGCTCTCTCCTGGCAGAGGAAATCCCATGCAGTGTTGCCCTGGCGAGATAGTGTTGCTACAGTGAGGCCCAGGGAAAACAGACTGCCTAGAGAAATCCTAGCAAAGCCCTGTGTTTCCCCACAGGAATGTATGTCAGTTTCAGTTCTTTGCCAGCAACGGAGCTCAGAGGCAACGTCAGATTGTGTGTATCTCAGTGAGAGAAAGAACACTGTGACTTCCCCCGTTCCTCTGACGAAAGCGGTTAGAGGGAGAAAAGCGTCCTTTGCTTTCGCTTTCCCGAAGTGAGCTCGGCAGATCTGCCCTTCGCGAAGGGCCGTTTTCCCCCAGAGAACTGCCTCGCGGTAGCCCTGTTCTGGAAGTGGAACGAGTATGCAGTGTTAGCGTTCAGCTATTGTGAAGGCTCGCTTTGGCCCAGGGCAAACGAAGCGCCGGGGGAAATCTTAGCAGAGCCCGGCGCCTTTCCACGGTTCAAAGCGTGGAACAGCAGACTCTTTTGCAAAGAAGAGAGCGCCCAGGCAACAGCAGCCTGCACGTTTCTCAGTGAAAGGGAGAACTTCCTAACTTCATCCAGTCCTCTGAGCAAAGCAGGCAGAGGGAGAGAAACTTTCTTTCCTTCCTCTTTCCTGCAACGAATTCCTCCTTTGCTCTTGCAAACGCAAGGCTTCTTCTGAAAAACTACGTCGCGGTGCAGGGATCCTTCCAGAGGAGCAACGGCATAGTTTTAGCTGGAAGGGCTTGGCAGAGCAGCCGGCGAGAAAAGGCCTCTTGCGATTCTCTTTTCTTTCTGCCTGAATGCGGTCAATTGGCACTTGCCAAAGCAAGGTTTCCCAGCACAATCTACAAAGCAGCAGCTCTCTCCTGGCAGAGGAAATCCCATGCAGTGTTGCCCTGGCGAGATAGTGTTGCTACAGCGAGGCCCAGGGAAAACAGACTGCCTAGAGAAATCCTAGCAAAGCCCTGTGTTTCCCCACAGGAATGTATGTCAGTTTCAGTTCTTTGCCAGCAACGGAGCTCAGAGGCAACGTCAGATTGTGTGTATCTCAGTGAGAGAAAGAACACTGTGACTTCCCCCGTTCCTCTGACGAAAGCGGTTAGAGGGAGAAAAGCGTCCTTTGCTTTCGCTTTCCCGAAGTGAGCTCGGCAGATCTGCCCTTCGCGAAGGGCCGTTTTCCCCCAGAGAACTGCCTCGCGGTAGCCCTGTTCTGGAAGTGGAACGAGTATGCAGTGTTAGCGTTCAGCTATTGTGAAGGCTCGCTTTGGCCCAGGGCAAACGAAGCGCCGGGGGAAATCTTAGCAGAGCCCGGCGCCTTTCCACGTTTCAAAGCGTGGAACAGCAGACTCTTTTGCAAAGAAGAGAGCGCCCAGGCAACAGCAGCCTGCACGTTTCTCAGTGAAAGGGAGAACTTCCTAACTTCATCCAGTCCTCTGAGCAAAGCAGGCAGAGGGAGAGAAACTTTCTTTCCTTCCTCTTTCCTGCAACGAATTCCTCCTTTGCTCTTGCAAACGCAAGGCTTCTTCTGAAAAACTACGTGGCGGTGCAGGGATCCTTCCAGAGGAGCAACGGCATAGTTTTAGCTGGAAGGGCTTGGCAGAGCAGCCGGCGAGAAAAGGCCTCTTGCGATTCTCTTTTCTTTCTGCCTGAATGCGGTCAATTGGCACTTGCCAAAGCAAGGTTTCCCAGCACAATCTACAAAGCAGCAGCTCTCTCCTGGCAGAGGAAATCCCATGCAGTGTTGCCCTGGCGAGATAGTGTTGCTACAGTGAGGCCCAGGGAAAACAGACTGCCTAGAGAAATCCTAGCAAAGCCCTGTGTTTCCCCACAGGAATGTATGTCAGTTTCAGTTCTTTGCCAGCAACGGAGCTCAGAGGCAACGTCAGATTGTGTGTATCTCAGTGAGAGAAAGAACACTGTGACTTCCCCCGTTCCTCTGACGAAAGCGGTTAGAGGGAGAAAAGCGTCCTTTGCTTTCGCTTTCCCGAAGTGAGCTCGGCAGATCTGCCCTTCGCGAAGGGCCGTTTTCCCCCAGAGAACTGCCTCGCGGTAGCCCTGTTCTGGAAGTGGAACGAGTATGCAGTGTTAGCGTTCAGCTATTGTGAAGGCTCGCTTTGGCCCAGGGCAAACGAAGCGCCGGGGGAAATCTTAGCAGAGCCCGGCGCCTTTCCACGGTTCAAAGCGTGGAACTGCAGACTCTTTTGCAAAGAAGAGAGCGCCCAGGCAACAGCAGCCTGCACGTTTCTCAGTGAAAGGGAGAACTTCCTAACTTCATCCAGTCCTCTGAGCAAAGCAGGCAGAGGGAGAGAAACTTTCTTTCCTTCCTCTTTCCTGCAACGAATTCCTCCTTTGCTCTTGCAAACGCAAGGCTTCTTCTGAAAAACTACGTGGCGGTGCAGGGATCCTTCCAGAGGAGCAACGGCATAGTTTTAGCTGGAAGGGCTTGGCAGAGCAGCCGGCGAGAAAAGGCCTCTTGCGATTCTCTTTTCTTTCTGCCTGAATGCGGTCAATTGGCACTTGCCAAAGCAAGGTTTCCCAGCACAATCTACAAAGCAGCAGCTCTCTCCTGGCAGAGGAAATCCCATGCAGTGTTGCCCTGGCGAGATAGTGTTGCTACAGCGAGGCCCAGGGAAAACAGACTGCCTAGAGAAATCCTAGCAAAGCCCTGTGTTTCCCCACAGGAATGTATGTCAGTTTCAGTTCTTTGCCAGCAACGGAGCTCAGAGGCAACGTCAGATTGTGTGTATCTCAGTGAGAGAAAGAACACTGTGACTTCCCCCGTTCCTCTGACGAAAGCGGTTAGAGGGAGAAAAGCGTCCTTTGCTTTCGCTTTCCCGAAGTGAGCTCGGCAGATCTGCCCTTCGCGAAGGGCCGTTTTCCCCCAGAGAACTGCCTCGCGGTAGCCCTGTTCTGGAAGTGGAACGAGTATGCAGTGTTAGCGTTCAGCTATTGTGAAGGCTCGCTTTGGCCCAGGGCAAACGAAGCGCCGGGGGAAATCTTAGCAGAGCCCGGCGCCTTTCCACGGTTCAAAGCGTGGAACTGCAGACTCTTTTGCAAAGAAGAGAGCGCCCAGGCAACAGCAGCCTGCACGTTTCTCAGTGAAAGGGAGAACTTCCTAACTTCATCCAGTCCTCTGAGCAAAGCAGGCAGAGGGAGAGAAACTTTCTTTCCTTCCTCTTTCCTGCAACGAATTCCTCCTTTGCTCTTGCAAACGCAAGGCTTCTTCTGAAAAACTACGTGGCGGTGCAGGGATCCTTCCAGAGGAGCAACGGCATAGTTTTAGCTGGAAGGGCTTGGCAGAGCAGCCGGCGAGAAAAGGCCTCTTGCGATTCTCTTTTCTTTCTGCCTGAATGCGGTCAATTGGCACTCGCCAAAGCAAGGTTTCCCAGCACAAACTGCAAAGCAGCAGCTCTCTCCTGGCAGAGGAAATCCCATGCAGTGTTGCCCTGGCGAGATAGTGTTGCTACAGTGAGGCCCAGGGAAAACACACTGCCTAGAGAAATCCTAGCAAAGCACTGTGTTTCCCCACAGGAATGTATGTCAGTTTCAGTTCTTTGCCAGCAACGGAGCTCAGAGGCAACGTCAGATTGTGTGTATCTCAGTGAGAGAAAGAACACTGTGACTTCCCCCGTTCCTCTGACGAAAGCGGTTAGAGGGAGAAAAGCGTCCTTTGCTTTCGCTTTCCCGAAGTGAGCTCGGCAGATCTGCCCTTCGCGAAGGGCCGTTTTCCCCCGGAGAACTGCCTCGCGGTAGCCCTGTTCTGGAAGTGGAACGAGTATGCAGTGTTAGCGTTCAGCTATTGTGAAGGCTCGCTTTGGCCCAGGGCAAACGAAGCGCCGGGGGAAATCTTAGCAGAGCCCGGCGCCTTTCCACGGTTCAAAGCGTAGAACTGCAGACTCTTTTGCAAAGAAGAGAGCGCCCAGGCAACAGCAGCCTGCACGTTTCTCAGTGAAAGGGAGAACTTCCTAACTTCATCCAGTCCTCTGAGCAAAGCAGGCAGAGGGAGAGAAACTTTCTTTCCTTCCTCTTTCCTGCAACGAATTCCTCCTTTGCTCTTGCAAACGCAAGGCTTCTTCTGAAAAACTACGTCGCGGTGCAGGGATCCTTCCAGAGGAGCAACGGCATAGTTTTAGCTGGAAGGGCTTGGCAGAGCAGCCGGCGAGAAAAGGCCTCTTGCGATTCTCTTTTCTTTCTTCCTGAATGCGGTCAGTTGGCACTTGCCAAAGCAAGGTTTCCCAGCACAATCTACAAAGCAGCAGCTCTCTCCTGGCAGAGGAAATCCCATGCAGTGTTGCCCTGGCGAGATAGTGTTGCTACAGTGAGGCCCAGGGAAAACAGACTGCCTAGAGAAATCCTAGCAAAGCCCTGTGTTTCCCCACAGGAATGTATGTCAGTTTCAGTTCTTTGCCAGCAACGGAGCTCAGAGGCAACGTCAGATTGTGTGTATCTCAGTGAGAGAAAGAACACTGTGACTTCCCCCGTTCCTCTGACGAAAGCGGTTAGAGGGAGAAAAGCGTCCTTTGCTTTCGCTTTCCCGAAGTGAGCTCGGCAGATCTGCCCTTCGCGAAGGGCCGTTTTCCCCCGGAGAACTGCCTCGCGGTAGCCCTGTTCTGGAAGTGGAACGAGTATGCAGTGTTAGCGTTCAGCTATTGTGAAGGCTCGCTTTGGCCCAGGGCAAACGAAGCGCCGGGGGAAATCTTAGCAGAGCCTGGCGCCTTTCCACGGTTCAAAGCGTGGAACTGCAGACTCTTTTGCAAAGAAGAGAGCGCCCAGGCAACAGCAGCCTGCACGTTTCTCAGTGAAAGGGAGAACTTCCTAACTTCATCCAGTCCTCTGAGCAAAGCAGGCAGAGGGAGAGAAACTTTCTTTCCTTCCTCTTTCCTGCAACGAATTCCTCCTTTGCTCTTGCAAACGCAAGGCTTCTTCTGAAAAACTACGTCGCGGTGCAGGGATCCTTCCAGAGGAGCAACGGCATAGTTTTAGCTGGAAGGGCTTGGCAGAGCAGCCGGCGAGAAAAGGCCTCTTGCGATTCTCTTTTCTTTCTGCCTGAATGCGGTCAATTGGCACTCGCCAAAGCAAGGTTTCCCAGCACAAACTACAAAGCAGGAGCTCTCTCCTGGCAGAGGAAATCCCATGCAGTGTTGCCCTGGTGAAATAGTGTTGCTACAGCGAGGCCCAGGGAAAACAGACTGCCTAGGGAAATCCTAGCAAAGCCCTGTGTTTCCCCACAGAAATGTATGTCAGTTTCATTTCTTTGCCAGCAACGGAGCTCAGAGGCAACGTCAGATTGTGTGTATCTCAGTGAGAGAAAGAACACTGTGACTTCCCCCGTTCCTCTGACGAAAGCGGTTAGAGGGAGAAAAGCGTCCTTTGCTTTCGCTTTCCCGAAGTGAGCTCGGCAGATCTGCCCTTCGCGAAGGGCCGTTTTCCCCCGGAGAACTGCCTCGCGGTAGCCCTGTTCTGGAAGTGGAACGAGTATGCAGTGTTAGCGTTCAGCTATTGTGAAGGCTCGCTTTGGCCCAGGGCAAACGAAGCGCCGGGGGAAATCTTAGCAGAGCCCGGCGCCTTTCCACGGTTCAAAGCGTGGAACTGCAGACTCTTTTGCAAAGAAGAGAGCGCCCAGGCAACAGCAGCCTGCACGTTTCTCAGTGAAAGGGAGAACTTCCTAACTTCATCCAGTCCTCTGAGCAAAGCAGGCAGAGAGAGAGAAACTTTCTTTCCTTCCTCTTTCCTGCAACGAATTCCTCCTTTGCTCTTGCAAACGCAAGGCTTCTTCTGAAAAACTACGTCGCGGTGCAGGGATCCTTCCAGAGGAGCAACGGCATAGTTTTAGCTGGAAGGGCTTGGCAGAGCAGCCGGCGAGAAAAGGCCTCTTGCGATTCTCTTTTCTTTCTGCCTGAATGCGGTCAATTGGCACTTGCCAAAGCAAGGTTTCCCAGCACAATCTACAAAGCAGCAGCTCTCTCCTGGCAGAGGAAATCCCATGCAGTGTTGCCCTGGCGAGATAGTGTTGCTACAGTGAGGCCCAGGGAAAACAGACTGCCTGGAGAAATCCTAGCAAAGCCCTGTGTTTCCCCACAGGAGTGTATGTCAGTTTCAGTTCTTTGCCAGCAACGGAGCTCAGAGGCAACGTCAGATTGTGTGTATCTCAGTGAGAGAAAGAACACTGTGACTTCCCCCATTCCTCTGACGAAAGCGGTTAGAGGGAGAAAAGCGTCCTTTGCTTTCGCTTTCCCGAAGTGAGCTCGGCAGATCTGCCCTTCGCGAAGGGCCGTTTTCCCCCGGAGAACTGCCTCGCGGTAGCCCTGTTCTGGAAGTGGAACGAGTATGCAGTGTTAGCGTTCAGCTATTGTGAAGGCTCGCTTTGGCCCAGGGCAAACGAAGCGCCAGGGGAAATCTTAGCAGAGCCCGGCGCCTTTCCACGGTTCAAAGCGTGGAACTGCAGACTCTTTTGCAAAGAAGAGAGCGCCCAGGCAACAGCAGCCTGCACGTTTCTCAGTGAAAGGGAGAACTTCCTAACTTCATCCAGTCCTCTGAGCAAAGCAGGCAGAGGGAGAGAAACTTTCTTTCCTTCCTCTTTCCTGCAACGAATTCCTCCTTTGCTCTTGCAAACGCAAGGCTTCTTCTGAAAAACTACGTGGCGGTGCAGGGATCCTTCCAGAGGAGCAACGGCATAGTTTTAGCTGGAAGGGCTTGGCAGAGCAGCCGGCGAGAAAAGGCCTCTTGCGATTCTCTTTTCTTTCTGCCTGAATGCGGTCAATTGGCACTTGCCAAAGCAAGGTTTCCCAGCACAATCTACAAAGCAGCAGCTCTCTCCTGGCAGAGGAAATCCCATGCAGTGTTGCCCTGGCGAGATAGTGTTGCTACAGCGAGGCCCAGGGAAAACAGACTGCCTAGAGAAATCCTAGCAAAGCCCTGTGTTTCCCCACAGGAATGTATGTCAGTTTCAGTTCTTTGCCAGCAACGGAGCTCAGAGGCAACGTCAGATTGTGTGTATCTCAGTGAGAGAAAGAACACTGTGACTTCCCCCGTTCCTCTGACGAAAGCGGTTAGAGGGAGAAAAGCGTCCTTTGCTTTCGCTTTTCCGAAGTGAGCTCGGCAGATCTGCCCTTCGCGAAGGGCCGTTTTCCCCCGGAGAACTGCCTCGCGGTAGCCCTGTTCTGGAAGTGGAACGAGTATGCAGTGTTAGCGTTCAGCTATTGTGAAGGCTCGCTTTGGCCCAGGGCAAACGAAGCGCCAGGGGAAATCTTAGCAGAGCCCGGCGCCTTTCCACGGTTCAAAGCGTGGAACTGCAGACTCTTTTGCAAAGAAGAGAGCGCCCAGGCAACAGCAGCCTGCACGTTTCTCAGTGAAAGGGAGAACTTCCTAACTTCATCCAGTCCTCTGAGCAAAGCAGGCAGAGGGAGAGAAACTTTCTTTCCTTCCTCTTTCCTGCAACGAATTCCTCCTTTGCTCTTGCAAACGCAAGGCTTCTTCTGAAAAACTACGTGGCGGTGCAGGGATCCTTCCAGAGGAGCAACGGCATAGTTTTCGCTGGAAGGGCTTGGCAGAGCAGCCGGCGAGAAAAGGCCTCTTGCGATTCTCTTTTCTTTCTGCCTGAATGCGGTCAATTGGCACTCGCCAAAGCAAGGTTTCCCAGCACAAACTACAAAGCAGCAGCTCTCTCCTGGCAGAGGAAATCCCATGCAGTGTTGCCCTGGCGAGATAGTGTTGCTACAGCGAGGCCCAGGGAAAACAGACTGCCTAGGGAAATCCTAGCAAAGCCCTGTGTTTCCCCACAGGAATGTATGTCAGTTTCAGTTCTTTGCCAGCAACGGAGCTCAGAGGCAACGTCAGATTGTGTGTATCTCAGTGAGAGAAAGAATACTGTGACTTCCCCCGTTCCTCTGACGAAAGCGCTTAGAGGGAGAAAAGCGTCCTTTGCTTTCTCTTTCCCGAAGTGAGCTCGGCAGATCTGCCCTTCGCGAAGGGCCGTTTTCCCCTGGAGAACTGCCTCGCGGTAGCCCTGTTCTGGAAGTGGAACGAGTATGCAGTGTTAGCGTTCAGCTATTGTGAAGGCTCGCTTTGGCCCAGGGCAAACGAAGCGCCGGGGGAAATCTTAGCAGAGCCCGGCGCCTTTCCACGGTTCAAAGCGTGGAACAGCAGACTCTTTTGCAAAGAAGAGAGCGCCCAGGCAACAGCAGCCTGCACGTTTCTCAGTGAAAGGGAGAACTTCCTAACTTCATCCAGTCCTCTGAGCAAAGCAGGCAGAGAGAGAGAAACTTTCTTTCCTTCCTCTTTCCTGCAACGAATTCCTCCTTTGCTCTTGCAAACGCAAGGCTTCTTCTGAAAAACTACGTCGCGGTGCAGGGATCCTTCCAGAGGAGCAACGGCATAGTTTTAGCTGGAAGGGCTTGGCAGAGCAGCCGGCGAGAAAAGGCCTCTTGCGATTCTCTTTTCTTTCTGCCTGAATGCGGTCAATTGGCACTTGCCAAAGCAAGGTTTCCCAGCACAATCTACAAAGCAGCAGCTCTCTCCTGGCAGAGGAAATCCCATGCAGTGTTGCCCTGGCGAGATAGTGTTGCTACAGTGAGGCCCAGGGAAAACAGACTGCCTGGAGAAATCCTAGCAAAGCCCTGTGTTTCCCCACAGGAGTGTATGTCAGTTTCAGTTCTTTGCCAGCAACGGAGCTCAGAGGCAACGTCAGATTGTGTGTATCTCAGTGAGAGAAAGAACACTGTGACTTCCCCCGTTCCTCTGACGAAAGCGGTTAGAGGGAGAAAAGCGTCCTTTGCTTTCGCTTTCCCGAAGTGAGCTCGGCAGATCTGCCCTTCGCGAAGGGCCGTTTTCCCCCGGAGAACTGCCTCGCGGTAGCCCTGTTCTGGAAGTGGAACGAGTATGCAGTGTTAGCGTTCAGCTATTGTGAAGGCTCGCTTTGGCCCAGGGCAAACGAAGCGCCAGGGGAAATCTTAGCAGAGCCCGGCGCCTTTCCACGGTTCAAAGCGTGGAACTGCAGACTCTTTTGCAAAGAAGAGAGCGCCCAGGCAACAGCAGCCTGCACGTTTCTCAGTGAAAGGGAGAACTTCCTAACTTCATCCAGTCCTCTGAGCAAAGCAGGCAGAGGGAGAGAAACTTTCTTTCCTTCCTCTTTCCTGCAACGAATTCCTCCTTTGCTCTTGCAAACGCAAGGCTTCTTCTGAAAAACTACGTGGCGGTGCAGGGATCCTTCCAGAGGAGCAACGGCATAGTTTTAGCTGGAAGGGCTTGGCAGAGCAGCCGGCGAGAAAAGGCCTCTTGCGATTCTCTTTTCTTTCTGCCTGAATGCGGTCAATTGGCACTTGCCAAAGCAAGGTTTCCCAGCACAATCTACAAAGCAGCAGCTCTCTCCTGGCAGAGGAAATCCCATGCAGTGTTGCCCTGGCGAGATAGTGTTGCTACAGCGAGGCCCAGGGAAAACAGACTGCCTAGAGAAATCCTAGCAAAGCCCTGTGTTTCCCCACAGGAATGTATGTCAGTTTCAGTTCTTTGCCAGCAACGGAGCTCAGAGGCAACGTCAGATTGTGTGTATCTCAGTGAGAGAAAGAACACTGTGACTTCCCCCGTTCCTCTGACGAAAGCGGTTAGAGGGAGAAAAGCGTCCTTTGCTTTCGCTTTTCCGAAGTGAGCTCGGCAGATCTGCCCTTCGCGAAGGGCCGTTTTCCCCCGGAGAACTGCCTCGCGGTAGCCCTGTTCTGGAAGTGGAACGAGTATGCAGTGTTAGCGTTCAGCTATTGTGAAGGCTCGCTTTGGCCCAGGGCAAACGAAGCGCCGGGGGAAATCTTAGCAGAGCCCGGCGCCTTTCCACGGTTCAAAGCGTGGAACTGCAGACTCTTTTGCAAAGAAGAGAGCGCCCAGGCAACAGCAGCCTGCACGTTTCTCAGTGAAAGGGAGAACTTCCTAACTTCATCCAGTCCTCTGAGCAAAGCAGGCAGAGGGAGAGAAACTTTCTTTCCTTCCTCTTTCCTGCAACGAATTCCTCCTTTGCTCTTGCAAACGCAAGGCTTCTTCTGAAAAACTACGTGGCGGTGCAGGGATCCTTCCAGAGGAGCAACGGCATAGTTTTCGCTGGAAGGGCTTGGCAGAGCAGCCGGCGAGAAAAGGCCTCTTGCGATTCTCTTTTCTTTCTGCCTGAATGCGGTCAATTGGCACTCGCCAAAGCAAGGTTTCCCAGCACAAACTACAAAGCAGCAGCTCTCTCCTGGCAGAGGAAATCCCATGCAGTGTTGCCCTGGCGAGATAGTGTTGCTACAGCGAGGCCCAGGGAAAACAGACTGCCTAGGGAAATCCTAGCAAAGCCCTGTGTTTCCCCACAGGAATGTATGTCAGTTTCAGTTCTTTGCCAGCAACGGAGCTCAGAGGCAACGTCAGATTGTGTGTATCTCAGTGAGAGAAAGAACACTGTGACTTCCCCCGTTCCTCTGACGAAAGCGCTTAGAGGGAGAAAAGCGTCCTTTGCTTTCTCTTTCCCGAAGTGAGCTCGGCAGATCTGCCCTTCGCGAAGGGCCGTTTTCCCCTGGAGAACTGCCTCGCGGTAGCCCTGTTCTGGAAGTGGAACGAGTATGCAGTGTTAGCGTTCAGCTATTGTGAAGGCTCGCTTTGGCCCAGGGCAAACGAAGCGCCGGGGGAAATCTTAGCAGAGCCCGGCGCCTTTCCACGGTTCAAAGCGTGGAACAGCAGACTCTTTTGCAAAGAAGAGAGCGCCCAGGCAACAGCAGCCTGCACGTTTCTCAGTGAAAGGGAGAACTTCCTAACTTCATCCAGTCCTCTGAGCAAAGCAGGCAGAGGGAGAGAAACTTTCTTTCCTTCCTCTTTCCTGCAACGAATTCCTCCTTTGCTCTTGCAAACGCAAGGCTTCTTCTGAAAAACTACGTGGCGGTGCAGGGATCCTTCCAGAGGAGCAACGGCATAGTTTTAGCTGGAAGGGCTTGGCAGAGCAGCCGGCGAGAAAAGGCCTCTTGCGATTCTCTTTTCTTTCTGCCTGAATGCGGTCAATTGGCACTTGCCAAAGCAAGGTTTCCCAGCACAATCTACAAAGCAGCAGCTCTCTCCTGGCAGAGGAAATCCCATGCAGTGTTGCCCTGGCGAGATAGTGTTGCTACAGTGAGGCCCAGGGAAAACAGACTGCCTAGAGAAATCCTAGCAAAGCCCTGTGTTTCCCCACAGGAATGTATGTCAGTTTCAGTTCTTTGCCAGCAACGGAGCTCAGAGGCAACGTCAGATTGTGTGTATCTCAGTGAGAGAAAGAACACTGTGACTTCCCCCGTTCCTCTGACGAAAGCGGTTAGAGGGAGAAAAGCGTCCTTTGCTTTCTCTTTCCCGATGTGAGCTCGGCAGATCTGCCCTTCGCGAAGGGCCGTTTTCCCCCGGAGAACTGCCTCGCGGTAGCCCTGTTCTGGAAGTGGAACGAGTATGCAGTGTTAGCGTTCAGCTATTGTGAAGGCTCGCTTTGGCCCAGGGCAAACGAAGCGCCGGGGGAAATCTTAGCAGAGCCCGGCGCCTTTCCACGGTTCAAAGCGTGGAACTGCAGACTCTTTTGCAAAGAAGAGAGCGCCCAGGCAACAGCAGCCTGCACGTTTCTCAGTGAAAGGGAGAACTTCCTAACTTCATCCAGTCCTCTGAGCAAAGCAGGCAGAGGGAGAGAAACTTTCTTTCCTTCCTCTTTCCTGCAACGAATTCCTCCTTTGCTCTTGCAAACGCAAGGCTTCTTCTGAAAAACTACGTCGCGGTGCAGGGATCCTTCCAGAGGAGCAACGGCATAGTTTTAGCTGGAAGGGCTTGGCAGAGCAGCCGGCGAGAAAAGGCCTCTTGCGATTCTCTTTTCTTTCTGCCTGAATGCGGTCAATTGGCACTTGCCAAAGCAAGGTTTCCCAGCACAATCTACAAAGCAGCAGCTCTCTCCTGGCAGAGGAAATCCCATGCAGTGTTGCCCTGGCGAGATAGTGTTGCTACAGTGAGGCCCAGGGAAAACACACTGCCTAGAGAAATCCTAGCAAAGCCCTGTGTTTCCCCACAGGAATGTATGTCAGTTTCAGTTCTTTGCCAGCAACGGAGCTCAGAGGCAACGTCAGATTGTGTGTATCTCAGTGAGAGAAAGAACACTGTGACTTCCCCCGTTCCTCTGACGAAAGCGGTTAGAGGGAGAAAAGCGTCCTTTGCTTTCGCTTTCCCGAAGTGAGCTCGGCAGATCTGCCCTTCGCGAAGGGCCGTTTTCCCCCGGAGAACTGCCTCGCGGTAGCCCTGTTCTGGAAGTGGAACGAGTATGCAGTGTTAGCGTTCAGCTATTGTGAAGGCTCGCTTTGGCCCAGGGCAAACGAAGCGCCGGGGGAAATCTTAGCAGAGCCCGGCGCCTTTCCACGGTTCAAAGCGTGGAACTGCAGACTCTTTTGCAAAGAAGAGAGCGCCCAGGCAACAGCAGCCTGCACGTTTCTCAGTGAAAGGGAGAACTTCCTAACTTCATCCAGTCCTCTGAGCAAAGCAGGCAGAGGGAGAGAAACTTTCTTTCCTTCCTCTTTCCTGCAACGAATTCCTCCTTTGCTCTTGCAAACGCAAGGCTTCTTCTGAAAAACTACGTGGCGGTGCAGGGATCCTTCCAGAGGAGCAACGGCATAGTTTTCGCTGGAAGGGCTTGGCAGAGCAGCCGGCGAGAAAAGGCCTCTTGCGATTCTCTTTTCTTTCTGCCTGAATGCGGTCAATTGGCACTTGCCAAAGCAAGGTTTCCCAGCACAATCTACAAAGCAGCAGCTCTCTCCTGGCAGAGGAAATCCCATGCAGTGTTGCCCTGGCGAGATAGTGTTGCTACAGCGAGGTCAAGGGAAAACAGACTGCCTAGAGAAATCCTAGCAAAGCCCTGTGTTTCCCCACAGGAATGTATGTCAGTTTCAGTTCTTTGCCAGCAACGGAGCTCAGAGGCAACGTCAGATTGTGTGTATCTCAGTGAGAGAAAGAACACTGTGACTTCCCCCGTTCCTCTGACGAAAGCGCTTAGAGGGAGAAAAGCGTCCTTTGCTTTCTCTTTCCCGAAGTGAGCTCGGCAGATCTGCCCTTCGCGAAGGGCCGTTTTCCCCTGGAGAACTGCCTCGCGGTAGCCCTGTTCTGGAAGTGGAACGAGTATGCAGTGTTAGCGTTCAGCTATTGTGAAGGCTCGCTTTGGCCCAGGGCAAACGAAGCGCCGGGGGAAATCTTAGCAGAGCCCGGCGCCTTTCCACGGTTCAAAGCATGGAACTGCAGACTCTTTTGCAAAGAAGAGAGCGCCCAGGCAACAGCAGCCTGCACGTTTCTCAGTGAAAGGGAGAACTTCCTAACTTCATCCAGTCCTCTGAGCAAAGCAGGCAGAGGGAGAGAAACTTTCTTTCCTTCCTCTTTCCTGCAACGAATTCCTCCTTTGCTCTTGCAAACGCAAGGCTTCTTCTGAAAAACTACGTCGCGGTGCAGGGATCCTTCCAGAGGAGCAACGGCATAGTTTTAGCTGGAAGGGCTTGGCAGAGCAGCCGGCGAGAAAAGGCCTCTTGCGATTCTCTTTTCTTTCTGCCTGAATGCGGTCAATTGGCACTTGCCAAAGCAAGGTCTCCCAGCACAATCTACAAAGCAGCAGCTCTCTCCTGGCAGAGGAAATCCCATGCAGTGTTGCCCTGGCGAGATAGTGTTGCTACAGTGAGGCCCAGGGAAAACAGACTGCCTAGAGAAATCCTAGCAAAGCCCTGTGTTTCCCCACAGGAATGTATGTCAGTTTCAGTTCTTTGCCAGCAACGGAGCTCAGAGGCAACGTCAGATTGTGTGTATCTCAGTGAGAGAAAGAACACTGTGACTTCCCCCGTTCCTCTGACGAAAGCGGTTAGAGGGAGAAAAGCGTCCTTTGCTTTCGCTTTCCCGCAGTGAGCTCGGCAGATCTGCCCTTCGCGAAGGGCCGTTTTCCCCCAGAGAACTGCCTCGCGGTAGCCCTGTTCTGGAAGTGGAACGAGTATGCAGTGTTAGCGTTCAGCTATTGTGAAGGCTCGCTTTGGCCCAGGGCAAACGAAGCGCCGGGGGAAATCTTAGCAGAGCCCGGCGCCTTTCCACGGTTCAAAGCGTGGAACTGCAGACTCTTTTGCAAAGAAGAGAGCGCCCAGGCAACAGCAGCCTGCACGTTTCTCAGTGAAAGGGAGAACTTCCTAACTTCATCCAGTCCTCTGAGCAAAGCAGGCAGAGGGAGAGAAACTTTCTTTCCTTCCTCTTTCCTGCAACGAATTCCTCCTTTGCTCTTGCAAACGCAAGGCTTCTTCTGAAAAACTACGTGGCGGTGCAGGGATCCTTCCAGAGGAGCAACGGCATAGTTTTCGCTGGAAGGGCTTGGCAGAGCAGCCGGCGAGAAAAGGCCTCTTGCGATTCTCTTTTCTTTCTGCCTGAATGCGGTCAATTGGCACTTGCCAAAGCAAGGTTTCCCAGCACAATCTACAAAGCAGCAGCTCTCTCCTGGCAGAGGAAATCCCATGCAGTGTTGCCCTGGCGAGATAGTGTTGCTACAGCGAGGCCCAGGGAAAACAGACTGCCTAGAGAAATCCTAGCAAAGCCCTGTGTTTCCCCACAGGAATGTATGTCAGTTTCAGTTCTTTGCCAGCAACGGAGCTCAGAGGCAACGTCAGATTGTGTGTGTCTCAGTGAGAGAAAGAACACTGTGACTTCCCCCGTTCCTCTGACGAAAGCGGTTAGAGGGAGAAAAGCGTCCTTTGCTTTCGCTTTCCCGAAGTGAGCTCGGCAGATCTGCCCTTCGCGAAGGGCCGTTTTCCCCCGGAGAACTGCCTCGCGGTAGCCCTGTTCTGGAAGTGGAACGAGTATGCAGTGTTAGCGTTCAGCTATTGTGAAGGCTCGCTTTGGCCCAGGGCAAACGAAGCGCCGGGGGAAATCTTAGCAGAGCCCGGCGCCTTTCCACGGTTCAAAGCGTGGAACAGCAGACTCTTTTGCAAAGAAGAGAGCGCCCAGGCAACAGCAGCCTGCACGTTTCTCAGTGAAAGGGAGAACTTCCTAACTTCATCCAGTCCTCTGAGCAAAGCAGGCAGAGGGAGAGAAACTTTCTTTCCTTCCTCTTTCCTGCAACGAATTCCTCCTTTGCTCTTGCAAACGCAAGGCTTCTTCTGAAAAACTACGTGGCGGTGCAGGGATCCTTCCAGAGGAGCAACGGCATAGTTTTAGCTGGAAGGGCTTGGCAGAGCAGCCGGCGAGAAAAGGCCTCTTGCGATTCTCTTTTCTTTCTGCCTGAATGCGGTCAATTGGCACTTGCCAAAGCAAGGTTTCCCAGCACAATCTACAAAGCAGCAGCTCTCTCCTGGCAGAGGAAATCCCATGCAGTGTTGCCCTGGCGAGATAGTGTTGCTACAGTGAGGCCCAGGGAAAACAGACTGCCTAGAGAAATCCTAGCAAAGCCCTGTGTTTCCCCACAGGAATGTATGTCAGTTTCAGTTCTTTGCCAGCAACGGAGCTCAGAGGCAACGTCAGATTGTGTGTATCTCAGTGAGAGAAAGAACACTGTGACTTCCCCCGTTCCTCTGACGAAAGCGGTTAGAGGGAGAAAAGCGTCCTTTGCTTTCTCTTTCCCGATGTGAGCTCGGCAGATCTGCCCTTCGCGAAGGGCCGTTTTCCCCCGGAGAACTGCCTCGCGGTAGCCCTGTTCTGGAAGTGGAACGAGTATGCAGTGTTAGCGTTCAGCTATTGTGAAGGCTCGCTTTGGCCCAGGGCAAACGAAGCGCCGGGGGAAATCTTAGCAGAGCCCGGCGCCTTTCCACGGTTCAAAGCGTGGAACTGCAGACTCTTTTGCAAAGAAGAGAGCGCCCAGGCAACAGCAGCCTGCACGTTTCTCAGTGAAAGGGAGAACTTCCTAACTTCATCCAGTCCTCTGAGCAAAGCAGGCAGAGGGAGAGAAACTTTCTTTCCTTCCTCTTTCCTGCAACGAATTCCTCCTTTGCTCTTGCAAACGCAAGGCTTCTTCTGAAAAACTACGTCGCGGTGCAGGGATCCTTCCAGAGGAGCAACGGCATAGTTTTAGCTGGAAGGGCTTGGCAGAGCAGCCGGCGAGAAAAGGCCTCTTGCGATTCTCTTTTCTTTCTGCCTGAATGCGGTCAATTGGCACTTGCCAAAGCAAGGTTTCCCAGCACAATCTACAAAGCAGCAGCTCTCTCCTGGCAGAGGAAATCCCATGCAGTGTTGCCCTGGCGAGATAGTGTTGCTACAGTGAGGCCCAGGGAAAACAGACTGCCTAGAGAAATCCTAGCAAAGCCCTGTGTTTCCCCACAGGAATGTATGTCAGTTTCAGTTCTTTGCCAGCAACGGAGCTCAGAGGCAACGTCAGATTGTGTGTATCTCAGTGAGAGAAAGAACACTGTGACTTCCCCCGTTCCTCTGACGAAAGCGGTTAGAGGGAGAAAAGCGTCCTTTGCTTTCGCTTTCCCGCAGTGAGCTCGGCAGATCTGCCCTTCGCGAAGGGCCGTTTTCCCCCAGAGAACTGCCTCGCGGTAGCCCTGTTCTGGAAGTGGAACGAGTATGCAGTGTTAGCGTTCAGCTATTGTGAAGGCTCGCTTTGGCCCAGGGCAAACGAAGCGCCGGGGGAAATCTTAGCAGAGCCCGGCGCCTTTCCACGGTTCAAAGCGTGGAACTGCAGACTCTTTTGCAAAGAAGAGAGCGCCCAGGCAACAGCAGCCTGCACGTTTCTCAGTGAAAGGGAGAACTTCCTAACTTCATCCAGTCCTCTGAGCAAAGCAGGCAGAGGGAGAGAAACTTTCTTTCCTTCCTCTTTCCTGCAACGAATTCCTCCTTTGCTCTTGCAAACGCAAGGCTTCTTCTGAAAAACTACGTGGCGGTGCAGGGATCCTTCCAGAGGAGCAACGGCATAGTTTTCGCTGGAAGGGCTTGGCAGAGCAGCCGGCGAGAAAAGGCCTCTTGCGATTCTCTTTTCTTTCTGCCTGAATGCGGTCAATTGGCACTTGCCAAAGCAAGGTTTCCCAGCACAATCTACAAAGCAGCAGCTCTCTCCTGGCAGAGGAAATCCCATGCAGTGTTGCCCTGGCGAGATAGTGTTGCTACAGCGAGGCCCAGGGAAAACAGACTGCCTAGAGAAATCCTAGCAAAGCCCTGTGTTTCCCCACAGGAATGTATGTCAGTTTCAGTTCTTTGCCAGCAACGGAGCTCAGAGGCAACGTCAGATTGTGTGTGTCTCAGTGAGAGAAAGAACACTGTGACTTCCCCTGTTCCTCTGACGAAAGCGGTTAGAGGGAGAAAAGCGTCCTTTGCTTTCGCTTTCCCGAAGTGAGCTCGGCAGATCTGCCCTTCGCGAAGGGCCGTTTTCCCCCGGAGAACTGCCTCGCGGTAGCCCTGTTCTGGAAGTGGAACGAGTATGCAGTGTTAGCGTTCAGCTATTGTGAAGGCTCGCTTTGGCCCAGGGCAAATGAAGCGCCGGGGGAAATCTTAGCAGAGCCCGGCGCCTTTCCACGGTTCAAAGCGTGGAACTGCAGACTCTTTTGCAAAGAAGAGAGCGCCCAGGCAACAGCAGCCTGCACGTTTCTCAGTGAAAGGGAGAACTTCCTAACTTCATCCAGTCCTCTGAGCAAAGCAGGCAGAGGGAGAGAAACTTTCTTTCCTTCCTCTTTCCTGCAACGAATTCCTCCTTTGCTCTTGCAAACGCAAGGCTTCTTCTGAAAAACTACGTGGCGGTGCAGGGATCCTTCCAGAGGAGCAACGGCATAGTTTTAGCTGGAAGGGCTTGGCAGAGCAGCCGGCGAGAAAAGGCCTCTTGCGATTCTCTTTTCTTTCTTCCTGAATGCGGTCAGTTGGCACTTGCCAAAGCAAGGTTTCCCAGCACAATCTACAAAGCAGCAGCTCTCTCCTGGCAGAGGAAATCCCATGCAGTGTTGCCCTGGCGAGATAGTGTTGCTACAGCGAGGCCCAGGGAAAACAGACTGCCTAGAGAAATCCTAGCAAAGCCCTGTGTTTCCCCACAGGAATGTATGTCAGTTTCAGTTCTTTGCCAGCAACGGAGCTCAGAGGCAACGTCAGATTGTGTGTATCTCAGTGAGAGAAAGAACACTGTGACTTCCCCCGTTCCTCTGACGAAAGCGGTTAGAGGGAGAAAAGCGTCCTTTGCTTTCGCTTTCCCGAAGTGAGCTCGGCAGATCTGCCCTTCGCGAAGGGCCGTTTTCCCCCGGAGAACTGCCTCGCGGTAGCCCTGTTCTGGAAGTGGAACGAGTATGCAGTGTTAGCGTTCAGCTATTGTGAAGGCTCGCTTTGGCCCAGGGCAAACGAAGCGCCGGGGGAAATCTTAGCAGAGCCCGGCGCCTTTCCACGGTTCAAAGCGTGGAACTGCAGACTCTTTTGCAAAGAAGAGAGCGCCCAGGCAACAGCAGCCTGCACGTTTCTCAGTGAAAGGGAGAACTTCCTAACTTCATCCAGTCCTCTGAGCAAAGCAGGCAGAGGGAGAGAAACTTTCTTTCCTTCCTCTTTCCTGCAACGAATTCCTCCTTTGCTCTTGCAAACGCAAGGCTTCTTCTGAAAAACTAAGTCGCGGTGCAGGGATCCTTCCAGAGGAGCAACGGCATAGTTTTAGCTGGAAGGGCTTGGCAGAGCAGCCGGCGAGAAAAGGCCTCTTGCGATTCTCTTTTCTTTCTGCCTGAATGCGGTCAATTGGCACTCGCCAAAGCAAGGTTTCCCAGCACAAACTACAAAGCAGGAGCTCTCTCCTGGCAGAGGAAATCCCATGCAGTGTTGCCCTGGTGAAATAGTGTTGCTACAGCGAGGCCCAGGGAAAACAGACTGCCTAGGGAAATCCTAGCAAAGCCCTGTGTTTCCCCACAGAAATGTATGTCAGTTTCATTTCTTTGCCAGCAACGGAGCTCAGAGGCAACGTCAGATTGTGTGTATCTCAGTGAGAGAAAGAACACTGTCACTTCCCCCGTTCCTCTGACGAAAGCGGTTAGAGGGAGAAAAGCGTCCTTTGCTTTCGCTTTCCCGAAGTGAGCTCGGCAGATCTGCCCTTCGCGAAGGGCCGTTTTCCCCCGGAGAACTGCCTCGCGGTAGCCCTGTTCTGGAAGTGGAACGAGTATGCAGTGTTAGCGTTCAGCTATTGTGAAGGCTCGCTTTGGCCCAGGGCAAACGAAGCGCCGGGGGAAATCTTAGCAGAGCCCGGCGCCTTTCCACGGTTCAAAGCGTGGAACTGCAGACTCTTTTGCAAAGAAGAGAGCGCCCAGGCAACAGCAGCCTGCACGTTTCTCAGTGAAAGGGAGAACTTCCTAACTTCATCCAGTCCTCTGAGCAAAGCAGGCAGAGGGAGAGAAACTTTCTTTCCTTCCTCTTTCCTGCAACGAATTCCTCCTTTGCTCTTGCAAACGCAAGGCTTCTTCTGAAAAACTACGTGGCGGTGCAGGGATCCTTCCAGAGGAGCAACGGCATAGTTTTAGCTGGAAGGGCTTGGCAGAGCAGCCGGCGAGAAAAGGCCTCTTGCGATTCTCTTTTCTTTCTGCCTGAATGCGGTCAATTGGCACTTGCCAAAGCAAGGTTTCCCAGCACAATCTACAAAGCAGCAGCTCTCTCCTGGCAGAGGAAATCCCATGCAGTGTTGCCCTGGCGAGATAGTGTTGCTACAGTGAGGCCCAGGGAAAACAGACTGCCTAGAGAAATCCTAGCAAAGCCCTGTGTTTCCCCACAGGAGTGTATGTCAGTTTCAGTTCTTTGCCAGCAACGGAGCTCAGAGGCAACGTCAGATTGTGTGTATCTCAGTGAGAGAAAGAACACTGTGACTTCCCCCGTTCCTCTGACGAAAGCGGTTAGAGGGAGAAAAGCGTCCTTTGCTTTCGCTTTCCCGAAGTGAGCTCGGCAGATCTGCCCTTCGCGAAGGGCCGTTTTCCCCCGGAGAACTGCCTCGCGGTAGCCCTGTTCTGGAAGTGGAACGAGTATGCAGTGTTAGCGTTCAGCTATTGTGAAGGCTCGCTTTGGCCCAGGGCAAACGAAGCGCCGGGGGAAATCTTAGCAGAGCCCGGCGCCTTTCCACGGTTCAAAGCGTGGAACTGCAGACTCTTTTGCAAGGAAGAGAGCGCCCAGGCAACAGCAGCCTGCACGTTTCTCAGTGAAAGGGAGAACTTCCTAACTTCATCCAGTCCTCTGAGCAAAGCAGGCAGAGGGAGAGAAACTTTCTTTCCTTCCTCTTTCCTGCAACGAATTCCTCCTTTGCTCTTGCAAACGCAAGGCTTCTTCTGAAAAACTACGTCGCGGTGCAGGGATCCTTCCAGAGGAGCAACGGCATAGTTTTAGCTGGAAGGGCTTGGCAGAGCAGCCGGCGAGAAAAGGCCTCTTGCGATTCTCTTTTCTTTCTGCCTGAATGCGGTCAATTGGCACTTGCCAAAGCAAGGTTTCCCAGCACAATCTACAAAGCAGCAGCTCTCTCCTGGCAGAGGAAATCCCATGCAGTGTTGCCCTGGCGAGATAGTGTTGCTACAGTGAGGCCCAGGGAAAACAGACTGCCTAGAGAAATCCTAGCAAAGCCCTGTGTTTCCCCACAGGAATGTATGTCAGTTTCAGTTCTTTGCCAGCAACGGAGCTCAGAGGCAACGTCAGATTGTGTGTGTCTCAGTGAGAGAAAGAACACTGTGACTTCCCCCGTTCCTCTGACGAAAGCGGTTAGAGGGAGAAAAGCGTCCTTTGCTTTCGCTTTCCCGAAGTGAGCTCGGCAGATCTGCCCTTCGCGAAGGGCCGTTTTCCCCCGGAGAACTGCCTCGCGGTAGCCCTGTTCTGGAAGTGGAACGAGTATGCAGTGTTAGCGTTCAGCTATTGTGAAGGCTCGCTTTGGCCCAGGGCAAACGAAGCGCCGGGGGAAATCTTAGCAGAGCCCGGCGCCTTTCCACGGTTCAAAGCGTGGAACTGCAGACTCTTTTGCAAAGAAGAGAGCGCCCAGGCAACAGCAGCCTGCACGTTTCTCAGTGAAAGGGAGAACTTCCTAACTTCATCCAGTCCTCTGAGCAAAGCAGGCAGAGGGAGAGAAACTTTCTTTCCTTCCTCTTTCCTGCAACGAATTCCTCCTTTGCTCTTGCAAACGCAAGGCTTCTTCTGAAAAACTACGTCGCGGTGCAGGGATCCTTCCAGAGGAGCAACGGCATAGTTTTAGCTGGAAGGGCTTGGCAGAGCAGCCGGCGAGAAAAGGCCTCTTGCGATTCTCTTTTCTTTCTGCCTGAATGCGGTCAATTGGCACTCGCCAAAGCAAGGTTTCCCAGCACAATCTACAAAGCAGCAGCTCTCTCCTGGCAGAGGAAATCCCATGCAGTGTTGCCCTGGCGAGATAGTGTTGCTACAGTGAGGCCCAGGGAAAACAGACTGCCTAGAGAAATCCTAGCAAAGCCCTGTGTTTCCCCACAGGAATGTATGTCAGTTTCAGTTCTTTGCCAGCAACGGAGCTCAGAGGCAACGTCAGATTGTGTGTGTCTCAGTGAGAGAAAGAACACTGTGACTTCCCCCGTTCCTCTGACGAAAGCGGTTAGAGGGAGAAAAGCGTCCTTTGCTTTCGCTTTCCCGAAGTGAGCTCGGCAGATCTGCCCTTCGCGAAGGGCCGTTTTCCCCCGGAGAACTGCCTCGCGGTAGCCCTGTTCTGGAAGTGGAACGAGTATGCAGTGTTAGCGTTCAGCTATTGTGAAGGCTCGCTTTGGCCCAGGGCAAACGAAGCGCCGGGGGAAATCTTAGCAGAGCCCGGCGCCTTTCCACGGTTCAAAGCGTGGAACTGCAGACTCTTTTGCAAAGAAGAGAGCGCCCAGGCAACAGCAGCCTGCACGTTTCTCAGTGAAAGGGAGAACTTCCTAACTTCATCCAGTCCTCTGAGCAAAGCAGGCAGAGGGAGAGAAACTTTCTTTCCTTCCTCTTTCCTGCAACGAATTCCTCCTTTGCTCTTGCAAACGCAAGGCTTCTTCTGAAAAACTACGTCGCGGTGCAGGGATCCTTCCAGAGGAGCAACGGCATAGTTTTAGCTGGAAGGGCTTGGCAGAGCAGCCGGCGAGAAAAGGCCTCTTGCGATTCTCTTTTCTTTCTGCCTGAATGCGGTCAATTGGCACTCGCCAAAGCAAGGTTTCCCAGCACAAACTACAAAGCAGCAGCTCTCTCCTGGCAGAGGAAATCCCATGCAGTGTTGCCCTGGTGAAATAGTGTTGCTACAGCGAGGCCCAGGGAAAACAGACTGCCTGGAGAAATCCTAGCAAAGCCCTGTGTTTCCCCACAGGAGTGTATGTCAGTTTCAGTTCTTTGCCAGCAACGGAGCTCAGAGGCAACGTCAGATTGTGTGTATCTCAGTGAGAGAAAGAACACTGTGACTTCCCCCGTTCCTCTGACGAAAGCGCTTAGAGGGAGAAAAGCGTCCTTTGCTTTCTCTTTCCCGAAGTGAGCTCGGCAGATCTGCCCTTCGCGAAGGGCCGTTTTCCCCTGGAGAACTGCCTCGCGGTAGCCCTGTTCTGGAAGTGGAACGAGTATGCAGTGTTAGCGTTCAGCTATTGTGAAGGCTCGCTTTGGCCCAGGGCAAACGAAGCGCCGGGGGAAATCTTAGCAGAGCCCGGCGCCTTTCCACGGTTCAAAGCGTGGAACAGCAGACTCTTTTGCAAAGAAGAGAGCGCCCAGGCAACAGCAGCCTGCACGTTTCTCAGTGAAAGGGAGAACTTCCTAACTTCATCCAGTCCTCTGAGCAAAGCAGGCAGAGGGAGAGAAACTTTCTTTCCTTCCTCTTTCCTGCAACGAATTCCTCCTTTGCTCTTGCAAACGCAAGGCTTCTTCTGAAAAACTACGTGGCGGTGCAGGGATCCTTCCAGAGGAGCAACGGCATAGTTTTAGCTGGAAGGGCTTGGCAGAGCAGCCGGCGAGAAAAGGCCTCTTGCGATTCTCTTTTCTTTCTGCCTGAATGCGGTCAATTGGCACTTGCCAAAGCAAGGTTTCCCAGCACAATCTACAAAGCAGCAGCTCTCTCCTGGCAGAGGAAATCCCATGCAGTGTTGCCCTGGCGAGATAGTGTTGCTACAGTGAGGCCCAGGGAAAACAGACTGCCTAGAGAAATCCTAGCAAAGCCCTGTGTTTCCCCACAGGAATGTATGTCAGTTTCAGTTCTTTGCCAGCAACGGAGCTCAGAGGCAACGTCAGATTGTGTGTATCTCAGTGAGAGAAAGAACACTGTGACTTCCCCCGTTCCTCTGACGAAAGCGGTTAGAGGGAGAAAAGCGTCCTTTGCTTTCTCTTTCCCGATGTGAGCTCGGCAGATCTGCCCTTCGCGAAGGGCCGTTTTCCCCCGGAGAACTGCCTCGCGGTAGCCCTGTTCTGGAAGTGGAACGAGTATGCAGTGTTAGCGTTCAGCTATTGTGAAGGCTCGCTTTGGCCCAGGGCAAACGAAGCGCCGGGGGAAATCTTAGCAGAGCCCGGCGCCTTTCCACGGTTCAAAGCGTGGAACTGCAGACTCTTTTGCAAAGAAGAGAGCGCCCAGGCAACAGCAGCCTGCACGTTTCTCAGTGAAAGGGAGAACTTCCTAACTTCATCCAGTCCTCTGAGCAAAGCAGGCAGAGGGAGAGAAACTTTCTTTCCTTCCTCTTTCCTGCAACGAATTCCTCCTTTGCTCTTGCAAACGCAAGGCTTCTTCTGAAAAACTACGTCGCGGTGCAGGGATCCTTCCAGAGGAGCAACGGCATAGTTTTAGCTGGAAGGGCTTGGCAGAGCAGCCGGCGAGAAAAGGCCTCTTGCGATTCTCTTTTCTTTCTGCCTGAATGCGGTCAATTGGCACTTGCCAAAGCAAGGTTTCCCAGCACAATCTACAAAGCAGCAGCTCTCTCCTGGCAGAGGAAATCCCATGCAGTGTTGCCCTGGCGAGATAGTGTTGCTACAGTGAGGCCCAGGGAAAACAGACTGCCTAGAGAAATCCTAGCAAAGCCCTGTGTTTCCCCACAGGAATGTATGTCAGTTTCAGTTCTTTGCCAGCAACGGAGCTCAGAGGCAACGTCAGATTGTGTGTATCTCAGTGAGAGAAAGAACACTGTGACTTCCCCCGTTCCTCTGACGAAAGCGGTTAGAGGGAGAAAAGCGTCCCTTGCTTTCGCTTTCCCGAAGTGAGCTCGGCAGATCTGCCCTTCGCGAAGGGCCGTTTTCCCCCAGAGAACTGCCTCGCGGTAGCCCTGTTCTGGAAGTGGAACGAGTATGCAGTGTTAGCGTTCAGCTATTGTGAAGGCTCGCTTTGGCCCAGGGCAAACGAAGCGCCGGGGGAAATCTTAGCAGAGCCCGGCGCCTTTCCACGGTTCAAAGCGTGGAACTGCAGACTCTTTTGCAAAGAACAGAGCGCCCAGGCAACAGCAGCCTGCACGTTTCTCAGTGAAAGGGAGAACTTCCTAACTTCATCCAGTCCTCTGAGCAAAGCAGGCAGAGGGAGAGAAACTTTCTTTCCTTCCTCTTTCCTGCAACGAATTCCTCCTTTGCTCTTGCAAACGCAAGGCTTCTTCTGAAAAACTACGTGGCGGTGCAGGGATCCTTCCAGAGGAGCAACGGCATAGTTTTAGCTGGAAGGGCTTGGCAGAGCAGCCGGCGAGAAAAGGCCTCTTGCATTCTCTTTTCTTTCTGCTGAATGCGGTCAATTGGCACTTGCCAAAGCAAGGTTTCCCAGCACAATCTACAAAGCAGCAGCTCTCTCCTGGCAGAGGAAATCCCATGCAGTGTTGCCCTGGCGAGATAGTGTTGCTACAGCGAGGCCCAGGGAAAACAGACTGCCTAGAGAAATCCTAGCAAAGCCTGTGTTTCCCCACAGGAATGTATGTCAGTTTCAGTTCTTTGCCAGCAACGGAGCTCAGAGGCAACGTCAGATTGTGTGTATCTCAGTGAGAGAAAGAACACTGTGACTTCCCCCGTTCCTCTGACGAAAGCGGTTAGAGGAGAAAAGCGTCCTTTGCTTTCGCTTTCCCGAAGTGAGCTCGGCAGATCTGCCCTTCGCGAAGGGCCGTTTTCCCCCGGAGAACTGCCTCGCGGTAGCCCTGTTCTGGAAGTGGAACGAGTATGCAGTGTTAGCGTTCAGCTATTGTGAAGGCTCGCTTTGGCCCAGGGCAAACGAAGCGCCGGGGGAAATCTTAGCAGAGCCCGGCGCCTTTCCACGGTTCAAAGCGTGGAACTGCAGACTCTTTTGCAAAGAAGAGAGCGCCCAGGCAACAGCAGCCTGCACGTTTCTCAGTGAAAGGGAGAACTTCCTAACTTCATCCAGTCCTCTGAGCAAAGCAGGCAGAGGGAGAGAAACTTTCTTTCCTTCCTCTTTCCTGCAACGAATTCCTCCTTTGCTCTTGCAAACGCAAGGCTTCTTCTGAAAAACTACGTGGCGGTGCAGGGATCCTTCCAGAGGAGCAACGGCATAGTTTTAGCTGGAAGGGCTTGGCAGAGCAGCCGGCGAGAAAAGGCCTCTTGCGATTCTCTTTTCTTTCTGCCTGAATGCGGTCAATTGGCACTCGCCAAAGCAAGGTTTCCCAGCACAAACTACAAAGCAGCAGCTCTCTCCTGGCAGAGGAAATCCCATGCAGTGTTGCCCTGGCGAGATAGTGTTGCTACAGTGAGGCCCAGGGAAAACACACTGCCTAGAGAAATCCTAGCAAAGCACTGTGTTTCCCCACAGGAATGTATGTCAGTTTCAGTTCTTTGCCAGCAACGGAGCTCAGAGGCAACGTCAGATTGTGTGTATCTCAGTGAGAGAAAGAACACTGTGACTTCCCCGTTCCTCTGACGAAAGCGGTTAGAGGGAGAAAAGCGTCCTTTGCTTTCGCTTTCCCGAAGTGAGCTCGGCAGATCTGCCCTTCGCGAAGGGCCGTTTTCCCCCCGGAGAACTGCCTCGCGGTAGCCCAATACTATCTCTCTATG